>NC_034009.1:36820843-37120843 GCF_000346465.2 Prunus persica | reverse complement strand
AAAATACATTGAGAGTGTCAAAAACTTTGTATGGAAAATTGGATTGATTTGAACTCTGAAGAAAATGCCATAACCAAAGAGTAAATTCCTATCTTTTCCATACACTAAAAGTACGTTGCGATCTCAATAAATATTGATTGGTTGGCCTTTTGTTTGGTCAAATTTCCTGCCTAATTGTCACTAGTCGAAAATATAGAGATTTATGATCAATATCATTAAATGATGTGATATTTTAAAATGTGGACTGATACATATCTATACTAATATTGAAATGTCAACCTGTTGTCTTTCTTCAGAGTTAAAAGAGAGGAAGCCAAAATCACTGCTTGGGAGAACCTGCAGAAGGCGAAAGCTGAGGCAGCAATACGGAAACTAGAGGTTTCTCTCTCTCTCTCTCTCTAGACTTCCATTCTTGTATATATGTTCCGCAAATATTGACTCTTACTTTAATCTGTTTCAGATGAAGCTGGAAAAGAAGAGATCATCATCCATGGATAAAATCATGAACAAGTTGAGATCGGCTCAGAAGAAGGCTCAAGACATGAGAAGCTCCGTGTTAACCGACCAAGCACAAGTTGCAGGGACCTCACATAGAACTGTATCAATTCGTATAACTCGTCAGATGGGTTCTTTGAGTGGTTGTTTTACATGCCATGCTTTCTGACTCCTCATCTAGCCACCTGTTGCTCCACTGGGCTATACAACAAGGTAATTTGTCTCTTGAAAGTTGATTTTTTAAATTATGAAGTTTTAACATAATGTGACCATAGAAGTAAGAAAGTTTTCGAAAATTGTGGAATTTCTGGTCTGTACCATGTATAATATAACTGTTGGGATCAATGAAACTAGCTGCTGATGCAGCTTAACTGGAAATGACAGCCTCTGATATTGGGTGGGAAGGCATCTGCCTAATGAACTATATATATGAAACCTTTTGTGATTCTGACAGCCATTTGCATATCTTTCCAGGTGAAGTAAACGAACAACGGAGGATCCAGAACATAAATGAATGGTGTATAGCAGTTAGCAGCTACTATTTCCACGCTAAATCAGTGTCAACGCAGTTTTCCAGTGGCATGAAGCACCAAAACCTCAGGTTCAGTCTTTTAGATAACTAGGACCCTAGTAAGCAATTCTTGCGGATTCAGCGATTAATAATGCTTCTGTGTGTATGTAAATCAAAGACTTCAGATTATATACTACGTTAATTTTTTTTTCACACCCCATGAAAGCTTGTGCACAAATGGAAATACAATCATCTACTTGAGCTTCACGTACAATTCTGTTATAAATCTTTTCATATCAATCGACTTTAGAATTTTCTTGAGGAATAATATTATTAGGGTTTGCAAGTGATGGAAGGGATCCCAATCGTGTAAGATTGACATAATCTTGAGGAGCATGAGCCACCAATCCCGGAAGTATTAAACCAACAACCCTAAGGGCTCTCATAAACCATGCTTCCTTGTACTCCGAACCCCTTCTCAAAGGTAGTATGAAACTCCTAATCAGCTCCCACACTGCATTCAGGCTCTTTGGTATGACCCACAACGGATTAAAGTAGTTCTTGTTGGGTTCCTCCTCCAAAACCTAGCTCGAACCAAAATGTTTAATTAGCATTGTTAGTCATATAAGTAGTGTAAAGATGTATATAATGTTTTGGATTAATATCACAAAACGTCCTTAAGGTTTACGAAACTATCATATTGCATCCTTAATGATTTTTTTATGTCATTCATGGTTCTCAAGGTCAGTATGTGCGATCACAAATGGTTCATACCGTTAGGTTCCGTCAAAAACTCCGTTAGTTTGCTGACATATGTATATATCATAAAACATACTTGAGGTTTACGCACCTATTACAAATGGTTCATGTAAAATTTTTTATTTTTTTAATTTAAATTATTTAAAAATATATATTATATTTTAAATACACGTGACATTATTTTTTTGAAGACGTGGGCTCCACATATATACAAAATCAACAAACTAATGAAGTTTTTTTTATAAATAATTTAAAATTCATAAAATTTAAAAATGAAAAAATCATTTATTGAAGGATTTTAACCTTGAGAACCATTTATGAACCCTAAACCCTTGGTTTTTTCATTTTTAAGTTTTATGAATTTTAAATTATTTTTTAAGAACTCCATTAATTTGTTGATGTGGTATATATGTGGAGCTTACAACTCCAATAATATAGTGTCATGTATACTTAAAATACAATATATATTTTTAAATAATTTAAAAAAAGAAAACCCAAATTTTATGAATTTAAAATTAAAAAATTTCGCAGGGACCATTTGTGATAGGTGCGTGAACCTCAGGGCTACATCAGCAAACTAATAGAGTTTTTGACGAAACCTAATGGCAAAGACCATTTGTGATCACACATAATAACCTTGAGGACCACGAATGACACAAAAAAACATTAAGGATGCAATCTGATAGTTTCGTTAACCTTATGGATATTTTGTGATATTAAGCCTAATGTTTTTCTCACAAACTTCTTGCATAAAACATATATATACATAAACACTCGTTATATGCCAAATAAGAGAGAGAGAGAGAGAGAGAGAGAGAGAGAGAGAGAGAGTAACCTTTCCTTTATAGCAGCTGTTGAAATAGAGGCTGGGTCCAAAGTGCTTAAAGAAGAGAGTTTTATCATCATAAGGTATCCTAGCCACCAAGTCATTGGAGTAAACATACCTCATATACCTCACACCATACTTTTGTAGCTTCTCCTTCATATACCCCCCAAATTTCGCATCCCCCACCCTAGGCTGTCCAAAAGTGTACACCCCCTCCAACCTCTCCATCAACAACTCATATTCTCTCTCATAGCCATGCATTGCCAGCACAGCAACAAACATCACAGCCAATGCCCCGCCCAAGCTGTGGCCTGTCAATATAAACTTGGCACTCTTGTTCTCCTGCAACAAATCTATCAGCTTTTTCCTGATTGTGTAGTAAGCAAACCGATGAGGTTGGTCAACGTTGACTTGCTCTGTTTTGAGCTCCAGGGGCCAGGTGTAGTTTGGTTGCATGCCGAGAGCTTTCATGAAGCCGCTGTGTGCCTTGCCGACTCCAGAGAACTCGCACCATGAGATGTCGAAATCTGTGCTCCATTCATCGGCATCGAATGGTTCGGTGCCTCTAAATGCCACAACGATCAAGTTGGGGTCAGACGTTGTGTCTTGGAACAAGAAAGCTTGTGTTGAATCTCGTCCCAGGTAATCTGCATAACATTTTGAAAGCTTATATATATTTTTTCTTGCTCAGGAAAAAAAATAATAAAACAACCATATAAATTGTGTAAAGAAAATGCAAGGTTTTGCTGCTTACTTACCATTCCAACAGTTGTAAAACCGCAAGAATTTCATCTGCGCACTCCAAAGAATTAATTAATCGCTTAAAAAACAATTTCATCGTCATCAAAAGGAACAAAGAACAATTTTTGTCAATCCTTTTAGGAATAAGAGAAAGAGCACTGAATTAATTCGGTGAATTTAGCATTATTGTAAGGAAAAACCAGTGAAGACATACCTTCCAGTGATCATTGACAACTGTTTTAAGGAGGTCTTCATTCTCGTACGCCCATTTAACAGCCATCATGGACAGTGCCCCTTTGTATCTTGTATCCTCAGGTTTGATGTTGTCGTCCAATTCAATTCGCCAATCAACATTTCCCACCACCGATAATTCGGATGTAAATGAATCTGGCTTCACCACCTTTCCTGCACTCCCGCCCGTTTTACTCATTTAATTATAAATTAAACAGCAGAATTAGCAACAAAATCACATAATTAATTCCCTCCATCTGGTTGCCATAATTAAGTTAATGTTTTAATTCTTGAGCTATATGGTCATTCACCATTTTGGCTGTATGTACTGACCAGTAAAAATCTCTCAATTCCGCTAAGCTTTTTTTTGTGTGTGTGGCCATATGATACTGAAGGAGGGAGATTCGAACACATAACCTAAGAATAACTACACTTAACCATTTTAATCATCTTTTGAATCAATTGAAGGAAGTTTAGTCCACAATGTAAACTCCCATCAAATCAAGTAAAACAATTACAAACGGAAAGGTTTTAATGATGTCCGTTTTTCTTTTTTCAGAAAAACAATTACAAACCTCCCGCATGCATGCACAAACTGTCATTAAGCTGGAGAATTAAGGATAATATTATTATAAGAAAATTAATTAGAGCTGAATTACCTTTTAGCCGGTTTATGAAGAACATGAGCAATCCACCGTTGGCTGATATAAGATTCAGCCACTTGTCGAACACGTCCCCAGTCCGAGCCAAGGGGTCTCTGAAGAAAAGCAAGCTCCATTGCAGCACAACAGAGATGAAGATTACCCACCTGCGCCTAAACTCTGTGACCTTGTTGTGCACGTCCTCTTCCGAGCACTCGATCTCGATGAATCTTCTTTTTCCCACATCAGATGAACATAGGAGGAAAAGGAGCTCAAGGAAACTTGCTTCTTCAGGCTTCAGAAAAAAGTAGCTTTGACAGACAGGTTCCTTGGGATCCTCCATATAGTAATATGGCTTGGAAGCAAAGGAGAGATGGTGAGCTGCTAGCTGCGTTATGTCGATGTCTCAACTACAAACAATACAAAATGTAGGAAATTATATATTTATGTCTGCCAACCATTGGAACAAATAAAAATAAAAAATAAAAATTATGCAGGTGAGAGGATGCTAAGTTGCTTTAATAGGTGGCATATTGGAAATTTGGAGTAATTAACAAGCTTTTTGTATATATATAAAATAAAAAAACTAACAGTTATTGTCGTTGCGGTTTCATGGTATAAAGCTTAGCTGGGCTGATTTGTAACTGATAGACCTTAGATTAATTGATGACTAAGAAATTACATTTATATCTTACCGTAATTTGGCTCATACAACGGAAGAAAAAAAGATTTCTTATCTTTATCATTCTGCATGGATCACTTTTTATCGCCGGATTATAGTTAAGTATCAAACGTTTGCAAGATGGAAGGTTTGTCCACGTCATCAGATTGTAGTTAAGTATCAGATTCAAATTAAAAACACCTTAATTTTTTACATAATTAATTAGGAGAATAGCAGACAATGGCAGACCTAGAAATTTTGTTACGGTTAGGCTAACAATTTTCTTGGCTTTGGGGACTCCAAGTAAAAAAAAAATTAATAAAAACATAACATCTTTTAAAATATTTAAAAACTAAAAATCATCGTATTTTTTTATAAATAAAACAAGCCCTTTCTCATTTTCTCTCCCCTTTCTGACCTTGAGAAGCAGAGAACCTCACCCTCATATTTTGAGCGGAACCTCAAGCAGATAAGCAACCTTTCTTTCAAATAGCATAAGAAAAAATCCCAAAAATTTAACAACCAAACCCTAAATCTTAAAAACCTAACAATAACAATTAAAATTTAACAACTAGAACCTAAATGTTGAGAGAGAGAGAGAGAGAGAGAGAGAGAGAGAGAGAGAGAGAGAGAGAGACCGAGAGAGTTGAGAGAGATGGAGGGTCGGGAGAGGTAAAGTTGAGAGAGTCGGTGAGAGGAGTGGTGAGCGTAAGAGAAAGATAGAGGGGGACGAACAATGATTCACACAAAGAGAGAAAGAGAACGAAGCAGAAGATAAAATAAGCCGAATATAAAGAAGAAGAAAAAAAAGAGAAATGCAGCACATGAGAAAAGAAGTAGAAGAGAAAAAGATGAAGAAGAGATGGAGAGAAGGCAAAAGACGTAGAAGTAGCAAAATTTGATTGGTTTATTAGATTAAAAGATAAAAAGCAACCCAAGAGAATATGTGGCAAAGAAGGGTAGACTAATATTGTGGGACTAAGGACAACTTTGTAGAACTTTGCACCAAAGTCTAGCAACTTTAAATCTTGCCCTGGGCTGGAGTCCATTCCAGCCTGTAGCCCTTCTAAGGCCATCTCCAACTCAAATGAGACTAAATCTAAATTTTCATCTTTTTAAATATAACTATTCATGTATTACCGGGACTCACACAGTTTTTTCCTCCAACCACATGCGTACTCAAAATTTGAATCTGCAACTTTGTTAAATTGTTTTAAAATAATTAACCCTTATTTTTTTTTTTGTCATTAATTTTCCTTATGTGAATTTTATTTATAACATCATATTTATTTTTCTAAACATTCTAATCTAAAAAAATTCAAATTTCAAAAACAAAATTTTAATTCATAAAGATAAAAGGAAACCACACAAATTATGAACAAATAAGTGGACATATGAGATTTGGGTTAGATTAATTAATATTAATATTTTGACCGTTGGATTTCATTTTGGATTGTTTGATTTTGTTTTAAAGTTAGATTTAGTCAGGGAAAAAAAAAAACCATGGCTGTTTGATGAGAGGTGGCGGCTAAGTATAGATTAGAAAAAATTGAACGCAAGCAAATTCTTGCCGTTGGATTTCAAACGCCAGAACATCACCTCTGTCAAAAACAAAACATGTGGCTTGGAATTGCACAAGTGGCGGGACCCGCTTCAAGTTTGAAAAATAACGCAAAGGTCCAGCATTATCTCTCTTCACGTGGGCTGCTTTTAACTCTTTCCGTGGGCTCCACTCTTTTGACTCGAGGCAAAACATCATGCGGAATATAGCCCAACTTATTGGCTCGATTGGCATTTAGCCCCTTGCAATACATGGGTCAGTTTTGCTTGTGAAACACGACACGATAATAATTATTAGACCTTAATTCATGTCTAAGTTTTGAAAATATTAAGCAAACTCAACTTAGCTTAGCTGGACAATTGGATTAATTAATAAGATAGTCCACGGCTAAACACGTTGATCACGTCCTTTGTAGGTACCATTAAATGTCTATTTTATGAAAGATTGTTGCTCACAAAATAAAATATTACTCTTGTAAGTCAACCTAATAAAATTGAACCAACGTTCCGAATTTAGGGAAATTTGACTTTGAACTAGAGTGTTCTAGAGAGATATTTTTCATTTTTAAATTATGGATTTCTAGGGTCCAATTTGGGGCAAGATCTTTTTTCATCTTTTTCTTTTATTTTTCCATGAATTTTGTTTTTGAAGACTGCCTAGAATCCCATGAAATAAAAACAGAAGGCTGTGGTCTTTCATTTCCGAAAAAACATATTGGGCCTTTATTGGGTCTGCCCAACCCAAAAATAGATTCTAAATGCACCCAATAATCTAATTAGTACATTCAGCATGGTATCGTAAAATAATTCTATAGTGAGGATCTTATATATAGTTTTTAGATGAAATTTTATCTCTTAATTATTGAATCAAATTGATTAGCATGATCTAACAATTAAGAGATAAAACTTTACCTAAGGACCCTCATCACTATAGCATGACTGATTGCTAAATCATTCTAATTTGAAATTGCGCCCACAAACATTTACATGTGAAACTCTTTTGACCCTTCTTTGACCTTCCAATTGATGTCGGTTTAGCAAATGCCAATAATAAATGAGGGGGTGGAGTGAAGTGAGGTGGGGGGACTATCCATGCTTCTAGAAGCAGAATTGGGACAAAATTTGATAGAAAAGTTGCTCAAATTCGATGTGGTATTTTGTGTTGGAAAATACATCCCACCCATAAAAAATGAGAGACGGGAGAATATTGGGCCAAGGGATTTTGGCTTCTGTCACCCTCCGTCAGTGTCCTAGATGGCCTCCTACAAAATCTTAATCCGACCAACCAACATGTCTTAATCCCATTTTTCGTCTTCTAGCCATTAGCCTTTACTCATTTGGTTGGCCTTACCCTATCTTATTATTCTACCCTCTTCACCTCTTCACTCTTCACTCCATTAATTTATCTAAGCTCACCCCCAACAGACGACTTAATAATAACAATTAAGAACCCAATCCACCCCTTCACATCACATCAAACCCAAAAACAACAATCAATCTTGAGCCGGAAACTTTTCAGTCACGTACCAGGATGAGTGGCATGTATTGTTTTGTTCAATGGCGAAGGATCACAATCCGACTATGAATGAAATTGAAACTAGATTCACGTTTTTGCTTGTAAGGGGTTATAGATAGAAGCAAGAGTCGTCATTATTGTTTGGTTGTGTGAAGTAAGCGTGAAGAGATGCAAAGAACTTGTGCGTTTGGAAGGGTATGTGCTCTGGATTCAGAGGACAAGGGGACACACCTCTTAACCCATTGAAGAAGACCTTGAGAATGAGGATATGTTGGGACCTTGGCCATATGTCTCACATGGGTCTTCTGATGATTGTTTGTTTGACCGTTCTTATTTGTGATATTGATTATCATGTCTATCTTTATAGCTAGCTAGCTTCTTTCCCTTCTTGTTGTTTTCTATTTCTCTTAGATATTTTGCATTAGATTTGGTTTGGGGATGTGAGGAATAAATGGGTTTTGATCCTTGAGACATTAGCACTTCTCTCATTAGATCCTCATTTGGGAAGCAAACCTACCCCTTCAAATACGCAACAATAAACAAAGCAATCGACATTCAACGCCTCTGGTTTTTTCCACCACACCTCTCAACTTTGCTGTCATCTCCATCTTTAAGCATTGTATATATTTTTGTTTTGTTTATATTTTGGGTTCAATTCTTTCAAGAAATTAAGAGACAAACCTTGAGGTTGGTCCTGACGGCCCGTCTCATACCAAAAAAAACAGAAGGATACGAACTCTATAATTAGAACGGTGTAGAAGTTCCCAGAATACTGTTCATGGCCCTAGGTGTCGTGTATGTCCAAATGCAAGCAGTAAAACAATAGGGTTTTGAATTGATCACCACCATTATGATGATACACGACAAGGAGAGAGAAAAAAAAAAAAGAATGCACTGTTGGCAGTAAGATCCACGGTGTAGTGCCAGGTGGGATAGAGTTCACGTGTTAGGAAGGAGAGAGAAGGGTTGGGAGGTGGTGAGGTGGCGATAGCGAAAACAACATTATCACTTTGCCTAATCGTAAAAGCTATACCCAACCCACCACCGTTATGTCAGAGACCTTCACGTGGACTTCTCATGCAATCTCTATCATCACGACTTGGAGAGAAATCTTACCTATACCGTATTTTAATTCAATCACCATGACTAGGATTTAGGAGTTTTTTTATTTTTTTAAATTACGAGTAATAGTCTAAATTACAGGGAAATTGAGGTTTCAAATATATTATTATAGTGTTATGAGAGTTCGAACTTGAGACTATTAATCTGCATAATTAGTTTAAGATATGATCAAAATGACATTCATATTATATAGGGTTTGAAAATTGTGGGATTATGAGGGATAGATATTAGTCATCAACTTCTTATAAATAGTCCTTCTTCATCCTTTAAGTTAGATAACAACATCCATATTATATCTTGATTACATATGAAATATAATCACTTTACTAATCTAATATAATTTAGACTAATCCTCCCTAACAAACAAGATTTAATATTAGTCTTGATGCCCTTCCATAACTTTTATGGAAGATATTCGCATATTAATATAATAGGAGATATGATATATTAAGATGATACACATAGTTTTATTTTGCTAGGAATATATGTATGAACAGGTGTCACCACGAAAATGCAAAGGCATTGAACTTTCACGTGCCAACAATATTTTTGTTCCCACCCAACCATTTTATTGCACACGCAGCTCCATCAACATTATTTTCCTTATTATTATGACTCAGCTGAGCTGAGATATATATTTTTTCCTGGCCAGGCACACAAAAGATACATAGTTTCCTAAAGCCTGTCAACGCACTAAGATTACATTATAGTACGTTTTCCTATGTTCCCAAAGGACCATATGCCAAGTACATATTTAAAAAAAATAAAAAAAAATCTTTAGGGGATGTGATTATTTAATTTATAGCAATAGAAACATGGGATTACATTAACTAAGCTTAAATTAACATCATATTAGCCATGCATGCTCCTAATTTACAACCCCGTAATCAAACAATTAATCAACAGTCACTACGCTAATTTAAATCAAATTCAAGCATCTCCAAAATGCTGCACATTCTCATGGCAAGAAGCCTGGTAAGCTTTTGCCACTGAATGGAGGCCATAGCTCCCGCTAGACATGGCCACAGGGAACCCAATCCCGGTAGGCCTATTAGCCGCGGCTCTCTCCAGCGTTTGAATCTGAGACTTCAAGAACTTGACATAGTGAATGGCCTCGTCTAACATGGAGGCCGTGTCCATTTTCGTCCCGCCGGGCACAAGTCTCTGCAGAATTCTGATCCTCTCGCTGATCCTCTCTCTCCTGTGGCGAGCCGCCACGCTCTGAGGGTCCTTGGAAATCTTGACGTTTCTTCTCTTTGGCGGCTTCACGGATTCTGGGTCGATGTGGATTGGCTGCATGGCTGCAATTCTGAATATCATTTCTCTCATGGCTGCCATGGAGGTGCGTTTTTGGGAAGATGGTAGGAACCCATTTGAGGAATTGGATGTTTGGTCAGTTAGGTTTGTGGTGTTGGAGAAGGAGATGGTTGATGGGATTGTTGGGATTGTTGGGAGGTTTAGAAAGGACTGGGAATTTGGTGAGGGGATGTTTTGTGGGTTTTGTTGGTCGGTGTAATGGGGCATGGAGATGGAGGTGTTAGAGGTGATGCTATTGGGACTTGTTGTTGTGGTGGTGATGGTAGAGAAAGTGTGATCAGATGGGGGAAGGTCTGAGACGTCGTTGTAGGCTCCGCAGAGCTCTGAGATTTTGTCCATTTGCATCGTCATCATCATCTCCATCTGCTCCTCTGATTTTAACTGGACAATATCCATATTGCTAAATATATAGCTAAGCTTAAGCTTGTATATATGTAGCTTATTATAATATATTTTGAAGTAGAAGAATCCGAGAACAGAGAAGTTTAATAAGAGTTTTGAGAGAAGAAAGGGAAGGGAAAGTAGGCTTGAAGGCTGACGGAAAGCAGTGTTGATGGAGGTGCAGAGGGATGGGGAAGAAGATAGAAGAGTGGGGTTTTATCAGAAGGTGCAGTGAAGGAGAGAAGAAATGCACACAAAGGTTTGGAAAGAAGAAGGAAGAAAACAATTCAATAAAATAGTGATATCCGGAGCAGACCACCAGTCCTCTGGGAGCACTATATATACACTCCAATTTTAGTTTCTTGGACTTGCGAAATTGAATATTTTTATAATCCTTATGCACTTACAAAAATGAGTAAATGAAGTTAAATTAGAGTGTCGTTATTGTTACCTTAAATTTGTAGCTATATTAACATCATATTTATTGTCTCTATATGTCTCTTCACGTGATTGTAATACAAATCCCTAAACCCGAAAACAAGAGAAAACTTGTATTACAATCAAACAAAGGAGCTCTCTCGTTAACTGAACCACAACCATACCTGGCAGCAATCCAAGTGCTTCCCTCAATTCCTTTTACAAAACACAGGTCATATAAAATACTAACATTGTATATATTACAATTGTAATTTTGTGGTCAATCTTTTATAATGACAAAGCTGTTCATCTTTTTCCTTTTCTTGCCTTGAATTTTGGTTCATTTCTTTATTGGGAAACAATCTCTTCTTTTGGTAGAGATTAAAAAAAAAAAGTTAAAAAAATTCATGTATGATTATTGCTACCTGGATTTGGAAGAGCATCACATTGGAGCATGCTGCCTATCATTTCTATCTGGACCTTTAAATTAACAAGTGGGCCAAAGCTAGCACTCATATTAGAAATTTGGCCAATCACCAATCACCAATCACCAAATCTAATCAAATGCAGAAGTGGGTCGTTTTAATTTCACCATTTCACAGGTTCTATACACCAAAATCGACAAGTGAATGTGAAGGGTTCAGATCTACCAACTGTTTGAAGAAGCGCTAGTACAGTAAGTGCTTTTGGTGATGCATGAATCATTTTTTTTATATTTTTTTATTTTTTTATAAAATAAAAATAAAAATAAAAATGAGAAAACAAATTGAGTGGAACTGTCAACTGTGGTGGTCTAACTTTGCCATAAAATTCACTGTCTTTTAAGAAGGCTGAAGCCCCCACAATCACATGACAGGTGTCAGAAATCTCACCACACCCCTATAAATGACAGATACATTCCTTTCCTTTCCTGGCTGGCGGTGGAATACGATGCCGTTTTGATCAATCGTGATGGTGGTTGTGGGCCTCTGGCCTCTGCCAATGGTCCAATTGGAGAGTCCTAGATAAATATTTTAGCTCATGTCATATATACGATACGATATGATAATGACATGATATCATTAAGGCTCAATATTATTGTGTGGTGCGGTCCAGCCTAAAACTCGTCTTCTCTTCTCTTATTGCTTGGTACGCTTTTCGAGACGAATCAGGTTTTTCTGATGCCAACCACCTGATTCAATGTGCTGGAATTGCTAACGAGCTTACCATGCACCCTCTACTACCGTGTCATGATCATCAAGTGGAATGTAAAACGCTTGTATTTCGCTTTGTAAAGATTTTGTTACGGTCAGTCACTCACGCGCGAGCACATATGCAACAAAATAAAGGGTTTGTTACAACCAGTCACGTATGAACACTTAACTGATTAGTAAAGATTTTATTACGATCAATGACGCGTGGACACATACCACTAATTAGTAGTAGGAGTAGGAGTAGGAGATGATGAAAATGGGTACCGCCATTAATAGGAATATAATAATAGTTTTTTTTTTGGCAAGGGACATGAATAAAGAGACATGTTGTGTGTAAGAAGAGGTTCGGATTGGATAAAAAGAATCTAAAGGAGAGAGATCTTGCTGTTGGGTGGGATTTTTAACTTTGCATTATCACTGGTTCCTTATCTTCTTCCCCACAGCCACATTTATAATACTTGTACCTGGCTAGCTATATTATAATACCACCAAACCCAGCAAGCAAACAGACATATTTTCCCCAATAATTCTTCTTTGCTTCTCCCACTTTCTTTAGCCTTTACCTCCCCTCCTCCATTGGGAATCGCGAGCAGACACTGATGTGGAGAAGAAAAATAACTTATTGCATATTATAAATGAATAAAAAATTATATTAATTTAATGACAAATGGTCCCCTATTTGATCTCTCTCTCTCTCTCTCTCTCTGCATGATTTTCATAATTTTCATAATTTCAGATTGGATGGTTTTGCAGTTTTGTGGCAGCACCAATTGGACAAATCAGACAGTCAAAGAGCATCTTGTGCACTTGTTTGGGTTCCAAGTTTGGTGTGTGTTCATTTTCAAAATGGTGGCCACTTTCAGTCTTTTGAAGGAAAAGGGTGTGGAGAAGAAGGACTTTGGTCCAGCAGAGACAGAGCAGACTTAATTTACTGTGGCTGGTTTTTGTCAAAAACACCAAATATTGGGCTTTGCACACATCGGAGTTTGTGTTATATTATCCCTCTAAATTTGTAAGTGCTGCTATTTCCATTTCATATCTTATTTTTCCACTTACTTTAACTTTAAAATTTAAGGACAAATTTATCTCTTTATAAAATGACTTATAAGAATTTAAGAAAAAAAACCTCCACTTACATAACCCACTTATTTTATTTTATTCATTTCTCAAAACAGTTTTCACTAAAATTAAAATTGAAATTAACCCTAACTTTTCTAAGGTCTGTAACCTCACGTCTCATGCCCATCTCAATTGATCTCCATCTCTTTTACAAGGTTGAAAGAAATAACGAGATCTATAATTAATTAAAAGTAGGCTTATTAATTCCTGGCATTTTTATGGGATTGCTTATCCAAGGTGATTGCCAGCAGTCCCAACAAAGGGGCCGTTAATCCTTTGCCTATGGTTAGGCTTTATCCCATACAATACTAAATGAATAATAAGCATGATAGAAAGCCATGGTGCAGGAGGGATTGCTTATTTAGCACACCCAACTTACTAATGTCACCAACTCGGCTTTAATTTTATTTTTATTGAGAATATGCTTGAATTAATAATTAAAGAGTATTTTAGGAATAATGGTGGGTGAAAACTATATAGTACGACACTCTATCAGGCCGACGTGTCGGAGTGTCAAACACGCGGACACACCTCGGACAAGGCTTGAACACAGGTCAACGGTCAAGACACATTTTGGATATGATCAAGACACTTTTAGACATGGTTAACTGAAGTCAAGACACGGCAAGGCAGGGATCATTTTGAAAATTACAAAATAACAACTGGGGTCAAAACATAATTATTGAAAATATGAGGACATATTTAAAATAATTTTTAAAAGTTTTTATTTAAAATATGTAGAGCAGATATTTTTAGTTGATTAAGGATATTGAAAGCAATTTGGTCGTGGGAAAAGCATCTTTTTGAGTGGATAATTCATTCACTTTGTTTATTTTTTATTATTTATTTATTTATTTATGCAAACTCGATTTTTATTTTATGAAGTGGGAAATTGTTTTCCTTATTTTGAAGATGATAGATATACGAAAACTGTGTGAAATTTGGTTTATGATGAATCATGAATATGTGTATCACTCTTTATTTTGTTTAGGGAAAGATGAGTAATGCTAAGTTAACTCAAATGAGTATGAATTTATTTTTATGGTATTATGACATTGAAGTTTTGAGCAAGATTTAAAAAATATATATATATATAAGCATATACTATTAGAATTTTATTAGAATTTATTACTATTTTAATTGCCGTGTTCATGTCCCTGTGTCCATGTCTGTACAACATAAGATGGAAAGATAGAATTGTGTTTTCAAAAATTTACATGGTGGGTAGAAAGATAAGGTGTGTGGGGAAATAGGAAGGGGGTAGAAATAGCAACACTCAAATTTATTGGCTTCTTCAGATGACATCAATCATGATTTTGTTTTTTTGTTTTTGTTTTGTTTTGTTTTGTTTTGTTTTTTTAGCATTAAACACAAATCAAATAAGTTTGGTTTTTTCACAAACATAAGAATAATGATTGCATCCTTACCTGTAAAGAGATACTCGTATTTCATTTGAATCAAAACTCAACAATTCATAAGTAAAAGTTACCACTTAATAGTTCTCTTACCGACACAAGGCTAAAATGAATCAGAACTTAAAAGGATATGCAATCTCATCTCTTAACTAACCTTTCATAGAATAATTTGTTTAGTCAACCAAAAAGGAGGAAAAAAGAAAAGAGAGACAAAAATTTAAGAATGTGGAAACTGATCACAAAGACAAAACAAGAACAAACGGTGCATCTTGTAACCATTTACGGATTGGAAGCTATCGGGTACCTATTTTCAGGCGGCATTTCCATTTGGGATTCCTACTTGATCACCATCCAAAAGCTCATTTACACAGAACTGATGCAAGTTGTCATACATTTTCTTCCACTGCTGAACCATTTGTATTGATCTTTCGTAATCATGCTTTAGTCTCTCGATCTCCATTTCGGCTGAGGCAGAACCTTGTTGCTGAAAATGAAGGCAAAAATAAAAGGTTAAAGTTGAGGTTTGACATCCATGAAGATATGTCATTCAATTCCAGTGGTTGAATGATTAAGAAACATTGTTAGAAATATGGTGCGTGTACCCACGCATATGCACCCCCACACTCTAGAAATGCCTATAAAAAGTGTATTAAGAATATTTATGAAGCCATAAAATACCTGAAGCTCTTTGATTTGGCCATTAATCCCATCAGACCTGGGGTACAATGCTTCTGTAGAATTACTGCATGTAGCCTGGCGACCAATGACAGCCTTAAGGTCTGTTGGGTCTTCAGCTATTGGATACTTTTCCAGTGGAGGTGGCAATGATGAACCATGCCTTCTGGAGGAAGATTGCGAATTCATCTGAGAAAGTTGTTGTCTAATGACTAGAATATTGTTCACTGGACCTGCATTATACAGTGAAAATTTCATGCAAATATACTAAAAAAATAAAGAAAAACTGGTAGATTGAACATAAATAACTAAGAAAGTCGAATTTCAAATGTACTAGGAGAGAATATTCAAGCTTAAAAAAATTAAAAGACTACATATTCGCTATGGGTTAAAAACAAAGATGGCGTATGATGCCATTGTTCATTAGGCAACTCAAATTGCTAGGACATGGCATAAATACAGACAACAGTGACATTTAAAAGTCATAATAAAACGTGTAAAATGAAACACGGTAAAGCTAATGCAAGCTTTACCCAAAAAAAAAAAAAACCTAATGCAAGCAAGAAAGCAATAATTAGCATAGCATTGAGATTACCTTTTGCATGTTTGAACACACGGATGATGTTATGAGATTTAGCATCCCAAACTCGAACCACGCCATCCTCCGATCCAGAAATCAAACAATTTCCAGAAATACTGTACACTAAGCAAGTTACAGTATTGCTGTTGAAAAATTAAAATATAAAGTTGTGAGATAAAGGAGGTTTGCTCATTACAAATATATTTTAAAAAAAGTTCCTCGCTCTAATTTATAGTATGCTGATTTTACCAGAAATGCAAAGCCTGTCACAACTGAATGTATGAATGCAGGATTCTTAGAAAAAATGTAGCAATATTTGGCAGGTATACTATACTTTGAAAAAGGAAAATACACACAGTAAAAAGTTAAGAGGCGTGTAATTGAAGAAAAATCATAGGAATAAAAGAAAACTACGTATTGGAATATCTATAAGTGCATGAAATGGTTCACTATAGGAAAAGAGAGGAACCTGTGATTTGAGAAACAATTGATGATATGCAACCCATACTTGCTGTCAGATGTGCTTTCAGCATTAAGTGCAGCAACGTATATCTTGCCATCTCTACCACCGGCAAAGAAGACATGTTCACCAGGATCCAGTGCAATTGCATCAACTATTGTGGGGAAAACAATATTTCTCAATAGTTTCCCTTTTGATATACTCCAAACCTAAGAAAATGTACATCCAAATCAAAATCAAACACACTAGATGGAGAAAAATGTCAAACACAGTATTTACAAGAATGCATCACTTTTTGTTTTTGGGGATGAAGAAGAATGCAACATTACGATAATATGCACAAGACATGAAAGAGATATTGTGGGACTTATAAGAAGTACATACTACAAAAAACCAACACAAAATCCTAAGCATTTAAAAAAGTAGAAAATCAATGTATCAAGAGAAACAATCCACACATGAATGGTGAATTCGTGAATCATTTTCTTATAGTTACCCAGACCCCATTTTAATTTTCTTAGCCATCATTGTTGAGCACACAATCATTCCATTTTGACAAAACTTTATTAGTATACCAAATACAGGTTATAAATTACTAAAGAGCATGCCCTACCTTACATCTGCGATCCAGTGACGCAGACACGATAATGGCATTGCCTCCACCGTATCCTGTGACGACATCTGTTACACATAGAGCGTGCCCTGTAAAATCATGCTCGTATAGTTGGCTTCGCTGTTGCCTTCGAAAATCATCAAATATTCTGGAAAAAAAAAAATCAATCAAAAGATATTTAGCCATTTTCAGTGCATAATTAACAACTGACATTGTATAAGTACATAAAAAGGTGAAGATAAGAAGTGATTACAATAAAAGGGACCAAACTCTAATGCCTCCATCCTCCGACCCCGAAATTAGAAGAGAGTCATCATCTGAAAATACCAAGCAACTGACAGCTCTGTAGTGAGCATGCCATTTCTTAAGCAGTCTACCACTAGCAACCTAACACGGACAAAAACGATGCCTATCAGCATTTGAAGGCCAAAAAAACAAAAACAAAATTGAACTAAAATTGTTCTGAAAAAGAGAAATTAGAAAGCTTAAGAAAACTAACCTCCCACAAATAGATATTCCCAGATAAACCTCCGCCAACAATATACGTGCCCTCACTGTTAGCAGCGAGCGGCTTGATTTGTTCTGCTGGGAAGCTCTTAACATCAACTTGAGGCTGCATATCAAAATTTCAAAGTTTTAACAACAATGCGAGCTATTAACAGAGGCAATTCATTGAACAGCTTGGATGCATAAGAAAAGAAGGACCTTAGACCAAGACCAGTACTGGACAGAGCCGGAGGCGGAGGGCTCGCGGAGCTGAGACGAGGCGAGGAACCGTTGACCGACGCAGACAAGGCCGTGAGGCGGAGAGGCGCAGAGCTTGTAGCGGAGCTGCTCGGCGCCGGTGTGTAGGTCCCAGCAGCCAATGCCTGCTTCGATCGACGACGAAGCCACCACTACATCCATTGAGTTTGAGACTGCCGATGGGTTAGATTGGGATTTTTGCCAAAGAGATCGCTACTAGCGTTTTGGTATATCCCGGACAGCTTAACCGAAACGCACAACTTTGATGGCGTTACGCTCTGAGATTTTGCTAGGGTTTTAGATTGGCGCGTGGCCAGAAACAAAAGCCGGGAAGATTCTCAAAAACGTCGCCGTTGGCATGCGTTAAGTTTCTAATTGTTTTCCCAATATGAACTAATTCCTATTTCCAAGCGAAAGAAAAAAAAACAACTAATTCCTTTTTCTTTTTTTTCTTAATGAAACTAATTCCAATATATGCTTACCAAAAATAGCCCATTTGCATATCTCCATTCCATGGTTCTACTCGGCTCAACAAAGAAGTAGCGTCATCCTACTTATTTAAAGTTTGAGAATAAATCGAGGGTCCTTGATGTCTCTAATTATTGATTTTATCCGATAAAACTCATTCCCAGACTCTAGCTATCTTGAGGGAAGCTTAGGAGGGAACCAACTAGTTGATGATTCAATTAGTCTTTCACTCTTATACTCAAGTCATACAAACGATTTGCACTTCGGTATTGTTGCGGGCCTCCACCAAGTTTTCTCTGGCTTCATCCCACTCATGTATTATGCATAATTCACCATCTTTTGAGTCCCAACACTGTTCCAATTTTTATAAATTTCTTAAAATGGGCTCTTGTTTTTGGGTTGAACAAAACAGATTTTGCATTTGAGAAAGCATCCTTGTAGGTTTCCTAAATGTTAAGCCCGATCTCAATTGGATCTTGGGCCTTAGTGGGAGATGGTCTTGAAGATGGCCTATTAGACATAATTAGTTCTCAATTATATTTATGTGTGTTACTGTTAAGTAGGATTACATCCTTCATTCCCTTCTCGTGGGATTAAACATGAGAAGTTCATTTTCACGAAATTTAATTTACGAACCAAATGGTCCTTTATTATATGTTAAAATATTTTTCAAGTTTAAAATTGGGTATATAACTAAAATTTTAAATTAAATTTCCCATATAAACAATAACCCAATAAATAACAAATATAGCACATGGATTAGATCACCTTTGTTAGCTACGGCGGACGCATTACATCTCTTGAGCATATTATAACAAATATATATGCACCAGGACTTCTTTTTCTTCACATGCATTCACATGTTTATATGGAGCCCACCTTTACATTCTAATTTTCTTTTTAACAAAGCTTTCATAAAAGTAATACCAACTATATAAGACTTCTCAATCTGGCAATTTGTAGTAAAAGTAGACCGCCTGGAATAACTGCATGCCAACATTTTTACAATGTGTTTATCAAGGAAGTAATTAGCAGATTCTGCTTTTGTGCAAGGGGAGTTAGAATTGTAAAATTGGGAGTCGAAATTAAAAATATGAGTATATAAAATATTTATGTATTCAATAGTTACATGTTTTGAGTTAAATATATCTAATTTAGTAATGTTTAATTTGTTTTAGATGAAATTTTAATTTTAATTATAAGTTTATTACAAATTCTATATGTTATATATAATATAATATAGGAGAGATCAAAATATAGGGAGGGC
The DNA here is from genome assembly GCF_000346465.2 of Prunus persica. Lineage (NCBI taxonomy): Eukaryota > Viridiplantae > Streptophyta > Magnoliopsida > Rosales > Rosaceae > Prunus > Prunus persica. The sequence continues at coordinate 37,101,131 of NC_034009.1, read as the reverse complement.
CAGGGCCACTCCGAGTCTACGAGTGGCTCTGTTATTGCTTTTGTGGGTTATGTCAGTTGATTAAGACTCAAGAGCATTATAAATATGAGTTAGACAAGTTGATTAAGGCATTGTGCTCATTCTTTTACACTCGAGTTTGAACCTCCTTTACGTACATTAAAGTAATTTAAAATTAAATTAGTTTAGAATATCACAATTGTAAATTTTTAAGAAAAGAATTTATTCTAAGAATGTTATAAAACTAGAGGGAGAAAATGTAGAGAGAAGTGATATGCTAAAGATAAAGCTTCACCATGTTTATTCATTCATTAATCTTTGGTAGAACCACCTATTTATAAGCTTACAAGATAGGAGATTGAATACCATCATTTACAATATACCTATAGGTTACAAGTACTAATTACAAATACTTAGTGCATCGGTTACATAAAATCCAACGGTGGAATATTAAGAGGTATGGTGGTCATCCACCAACTCATGCATTTACAACACTCCCCCTTGGATGTCCACCATACAATAACATTGTTTCCTCATTAAAAACCTTGCTTGGAAAACCCAGTGGGACAAAACCAAAGCGAAGGGAAAAAGAGTGAAACTTTCTTCTGAATCATTGATATGGTGTTGGATGAGCTTATATTGCCTCGTTAAAACCTTGCTAAGAAAAATCCAGTGGGACAAAAACCTAGTCGAAGGGAAAAAGAGTACAACGCGCATCTGCCTTGAATGTAGTAGAATTGGGATGCTCCCCCTGATTGATATCTCCCCCTGATTAATCTCCTTCTCTGATTTGAGCAATACAAGCAACATTGTCTTCATACATGATCATCTATCACACTATTCAACCTGCTTTTCACTTTTCAAATGATTGAAATCTTTAGGAGTATCAACAACTAATTTAGTAGTTAGAATATGTTACAACAATATCAAATTTGAATTCAAAATACTCAAACTCTTAGTGTTAACTCTTAATTAAGAATATTGTGGTACTTTATATCCTTCAAGAGGTTGCTTCATCCGATATATCTCAAATATTTCATGAGCTTTGAGGATTTTCATGTACCATATAGTCTTAATAAATATGCATTTAACACATACTATAAGTTTTGCGTTAAAGTAACAACCGCACTTATAGAAATGTGGATGCATTTACGATGAGATTGGAGACTAAAACCACATGTCTCTCCCAGGAAACCTTATGTCATATTAGTGATCTTATTTCACTTCACAAACACCAATTCGTAACCTTCATACTGAACATTTGTAATTTGGTGTTTGAGTTATAGGTTCAATATCCAACTCTTCTTATTTAGTGATAAATGGAATTGCCTATTTCCATTTTTGGCCAATCACTTAACTTGTCGACATTCATGAAACGTGATTTAATATAATCATAGCCCTTGATGATTGTAGTAGCTACTAATAAACCAAATGTATCATCAATTTGTGATCCCACAATTCTTATGTGCATGCACATGCATAATTTATAATCATCTCATTGCTTTGGGGTACCAATGCCTCTTCAGGGGCTTATGTTGTCACTTATGGGACAAACATCTCTTTTACAATGAATTATTTAGAATATGTGGATTATAACCTCCTATAGAGCGTTATTTTTTATAGGGCTTGAATTTTTCAAATAATCTCCATTTCTGAGGAGTTAAGTCTTTAGAACCTATATTTCTGACATGCTTCAGGCATGCATTATATATATAGTCACCATGTTAATGGATTGTGATACGAGAATATCAATCCATGTTAGCATATGTACAACTTATATATGCATTATCTTGATGAGACAAAAGCGGATTGATTCAACACTATTTCACGACGTTCTTTAGGAATTGTCATTTCTCCCCCTAACGGCGGGAAAATTGTCTCAAAATGTAGGAAAATAAACTCACAGTCGTTATCAAATATGTGACCATTTTAGTAGGCACATTCAGTAAAACTGGTGAAGTGATCCATAATTAGATGTTGTATAGGCTCACAAATATCCCCTTGAATTATTTCAGGAAAGATGGCTCAAAGTCAATTTTTGACTGAGATGATCTTATGACAGCTTTTATTTGTGAGCGTTCTTTGTAATGATATTGTTGGACAAGACAATAATTTGAGTCTTTAAACGATGTCCTTACAAATTTATAAAAATCTTATGCATCATTGTGGGACATGGATTGCCAAGATAGTCACGTCACAACATAAAAGTTATTCGGTCAATGAACTTTTAGTTCATGACATCATAATCTTCAACTATAATAGTTGTGTAATATTGGGGCCTCAAGAACTTTTGGTTCATAACATCATAAACTTCCTACCCACAAAAGAAAGTAGGAAGTTTCTCCAATAGACGCCTCTGGCTATCAATATTGGGGCGGTAATACAAAACATTACCATTGTAAAACGAAATTAATTAATAACCTAACATAAATAAAATAAAATATAATAAAATAAGTAAAGTGGTATAAACAAGGAATAAAATAAATCAATTAAAGATTATGAAATTCCAAGATAATCCAATATTAATGTGGATTCAATATGTAGATAAAACTACAAGTTTAAGAATTGGATTTCCAACCAATTCAGGTTCATATAGGCACAAATAAATAATGAACTTCAAGTTCATATATAGTATTAAGATCCATGAAAAACTATGAACTTCAGGTTCATATCAATATATATTCGAAACTTCAGGTACGAATACGTAGATCTAAATAAATTGAATTAATAGTTGTGCTTTGAACTTCATACTCAAATCGATGTATATGCACTCGAAACTTCTGGTTCAAGTTCTTGACATATGTAGGCCTCATGGAATTCTGATTTTGATTAATACAAAATCGAGGAGTTTTATGTCCTTATGTGCTTTTTAAATTCGCGGAACTTCACGCCCTCAATTATTTGGAATCAAAGAACTTCAGGTTCTGATTCAATCAAAAGGACTCTACATCCTAATCTAGTTATATGATGAGGATCACGGAACTTCGGGCTCCTGATCTTTTGTATAATTCAAACTCATCATAATAATTAAGATCATACTTAAAATTAAATAAACAAACAAATAAAAACAAAAACATGGCATTATATTCATGTGTAATAAGAATAAGAATTTTTTTTTCTTAAACAAGCATGATGAAGTCTGATGGTGAGTACAAAGAAACTCTATACCATGTGATGACTCTAGTTCATATAAGAAGAAAGAAAATTCAGAGAAAGAAAACATACCAAGAGCAATGTCGTGCTGATAACGTGTTATAAAACTAGAGGGAGAAAATGTAGAGAGAAGTGATATGCTAAAGATAAAGCTTCACCATGTTTATTCCTTCATTAATCTTTGGTAGAACCACCTATTTATAGGCTTACAAGATAGGAGATTGAATACCATCATTTACAATATACCTATAGGTTACAAGTACTAATTACAAATACTTAGTGTATCGGTTACATAAAATCCAACGGTGGAATATTAAGAGGTATGGTGGTCATCCACCAACTCATGCATTTACAACAAAGAACACTAACAAACAAATCGAATTGATATATATTCGATCACTTACATATATTTATATTTATTTTAATTTATCGATTTATAATAACATAGACTTAATATTCAATTTGGCATCATAGGCGCGCGGTGCCAACTGTGATATGTCTGTCAGTTAATTAAGTTCCTCGCTGTTTCGTCTACCCAAAACTTTTCTCCCACGCACCCACCAAACACAAGCACAAACATTTACCCACTAATTAAAAATTAAAATCAGCACTTTTGTCTTCCTCTCCATTGCAGAAAGGTATAATATTACTCCAAGTCCCCCCCTTAACTCAAACCCCCCGTTCGTAAATCCTAATCATACCCTAACCCCCCCCACACCATCTACCCTCTCCTTTTTAGAGCACCCCCCTCCATTACAGCACTGCAATTGAAGACGACGACCCAAACAAACCCCACACAATGCACGCCAAGACCGACTCGGAGGTCACGAGCCTCGCGGCGTCGTCTCCCACCAGATCTCCCCGCCGCCCAGTCTACTACGTCCAGAGCCCCTCACGTGACTCGCACGACGGCGAGAAGACCACGACGTCGTTTCAGTCCACCCCCGTGCTCAGCCCCGTCGGCTCCCCGCCCCACTCTCACTCCTCCGTCGGCCGCCACTCCCGCGAGTCCTCCTCCACCCGGTTCTCCGGGTCTCTGAAACCCGGATCCAGAAAGATCAACCCCAACGACGGGTCGCGCCACCACCGGAAGGGTCAGAAGCCGTGGAAGGAGCAGGCTGTGATCGAAGAGGAAGGCCTTCTGGAAGGCGAAGAGGGGTCCAAGGGCTTTCCTCGCCGCTGTTATTTTCCCGCTTTCGTCCTCGGCTTCTTCCTGCTATTCTCTATGTTCTCTCTGATTCTCTGGGGTGCCAGTAAGCCCATGAAACCCAAGATCACCATGAAGGTTGGTTCGATTATCTCGTCCTGAAGCTTCATTTTGATAATTGACTTTCTGGGTCGTTACTAATTCGCGTTAATTTTGTTTAATTGCAGAGTGTTACGTTCGAACAGTTCAAGATTCAAGCTGGCTCGGATGCTACTGGCGTGGCCACTGATATGATCTCAGTCAATTCGACAGTGAAGTTCACATTTCGCAACACTGGCACATTCTTCGGGATGCACGTCTCGCCAAAACCCCTAGATCTATCCTACTCCCAAATCACCATAGCCTCTGGAACTGTAAGTCCATCGACTCTCAGTCGCCATCGCTAAAAGCAAAAACGTTTTGAACTTTCATCAATTGCATTGTTAATCTCAATTGGGTTCTGCAGATTAAGAAGTTTTATCAGTCGAGAAAAAGCCAGAGATCGATCTCTGTGTCAGTGATCGGCAATAAAATTCCGCTTTATGGCAGTGGCGCGAGCATGAGCACCTCAACAGGGACGACGGCGCTGCCAGTGCCTCTCCAATTGAACTTCGTGATTCGATCTCGAGCCTACGTCTTGGGCAAGCTGGTGAAGCCAAAATTCAACAGGCGAATTCAGTGTTCTGTAACTTTCGATCCCAAAAAGCTCAACGTTCCAATCTCGCTCAAGAATTGCACCACTAGTTGATTGACAGAAAAGGAGGAGGCGCACATAAATTATAATTTTTTATTCTTTCTTTGTTTCTTTTCGTTGAAGACTGAAGAGAACAAGTGGTGGCCAACTCAGCGGGCAAGTTCCAGAGTTGTACGGGCATACCGGGCAGAGAGCTTTTTTTTTTTTTTTTGGGACGAGCAGAGAGTGAGAAAACGCGGTTTTGGACCTGTTGGGCTGCCCGAGTGCCCGGAGAGTGTTGATTACAGGTTGTATTTTACGATATTGGGTAGTCATATTACCTTCTCCCTTGTTTATTTATCTTTCTTTTCTTTTTCTTTTTCTTTTTTTTTTGTAAAAGTAAGAAATTATTTATTTATTCTCAATAATGCAAATCTCATTCAAAAGTTTCAAAAGCATCTCCACCCTTTGGTGAATGATGGTATGGCGAATTTTGGCACCGAAAACTGGCCAGCATTTTCTATCCACTGAATACTGATGCTGATCTACCCCATTTATTACTAAATTTATTTATCAAATCATGTGTTTGACAAATTAAGTCAAAAACGGGATTAAAATCCATGATGAAACTAGTCATTGCAATAGACATTGTCCATTCTCATTCCCAAGAGAAACTTTTGACACTGTTTGACACAAGCGACATTGAGGGAAGGGAATTCGAATACATAACCTTAAGTGAATGAATAACTATTCTTAATTACTTGAGCTACAAGTCCGTGTCACTGAATCAAATTTCATTACAAAAATGATGATAATTTATAGAATAGAACTAAGTTTTAACCTTTTGTGCGTGCAAAACATGGACCGGGCTAGAAAACGATTATCAGGCCCATGAATGAGTCGCCGATATTGGACCGCCTGCCCGGTACAGAGGTCCAACGAATGTAGGAGTCAACTACCGCGAAGGGTCCTTCCCCTTGCTGGTAAAATGTGCTAAATTTACGAAGTTGCCCACGAATTGCAAATTGATGATAAATAATAAAAATATTAATGAGGACAAGCGATAAAATTAAAGATGGAATCTTCCCACGGCCAGCTCGCCAGTTGTGCATATGACACAAGTAAGTAACCCCCCCTCCCCTTCTCTCTCTCTCTCTCTCCTCTCTTTCTCTCTCTGCCTCAGGAGGATCAATTTAATTCTGAAATTTGTGTGTGTCTCAGACTCTCTCAGCTTCATGAGTTATGGCTCTTCCTCAACACCACTTTCAACAGCACTACCCACCCCAACAACAACAATCTTCTAAGTCTTTCAGGTAATTTTCTTCTTCTTCTTCAAGTTCCTCTAATAATAATTTTTCCATTTCTTTTTTTTTAAGCTTCTTTTTTTTTCTTCACATTTTTGTTGTAGAAATTTGTACACAATCGACGGTCATATGACGCCGGCGATGGCCTATTACGACCCCAGCACTTTACAAGATCACTCGCAGCATCCCCCTTATGTTCCACCCTGTAATTTCTCTTTCCTCCTCTTTTCTTTTTCTTATTTTTTTATTTTTTTATGCTCCGTTTGGCTGCCGAGAATTTGTGACAAACTATAGCTCAGAAATTGAAAATTCGTTGAAAAAGTGATCTTCTTGCTGCGAATTTGAGCTAAATTTATCATCTTTTAGGAACTAAACTGCAGAAAGCGCGAGACTTTAATTAATTAAGGCTTTATTTTTCTTATCTTTCCCTAATTGTCTTAGCAACGGCCTTATATCTTTTCTTTAACCTTCAGCTTGTGCAACATTACCTAAATTTAGCGGTATTTTTTCAGTTCATGTAGTGGGGTTTGCACCCGGTCCAGTCGCTGCAACAGACGGCAGTGATAATGGAGCTGATTTGCAATGGCAATATGGCTTCGAATCCAAAAGGAAAAAACTCAAGGAACAGGATTTCTTGGAGAACAACTCACAGATATCGTCTGTTGAGTTACTGCAACCGAGATCAGTCTCCACGGGCTTGGGCTTGTCCCTTGACAATACTAGAATGGCTTCTACCGGGGACTCGGCATTGCTGTCACTCATCGGGGATGACGTGGATCATGAGCTACAACGACAGGATGCTGAGATTGATAGGTTCCTCAAGGATCAGGTCTGGTTTCTTTTGCAAAGACCTTATCTTGTTGCTTTGTTGAATATATTGTAGGAACTGATTTACAAGGTTGCAAAAGGATTTACTATTTAGTGTTTATAAGAGCATGGTTTACTTAATCTGCTCATAACTGGTCTCCCAGTTTCATATATGTTTATAGTGGGATTGTGTCATTGTTTTGCTGATCATGTCATGTGTGTTGGGTTTATGTGTTGGTTTGAACATCTAAAGTTTTGATCGCAGTTTCATGGATTTCGTTTCGAATGATTTCATTCTATAAAAGCATGGTTTGATTTTCAATTAATGATATGTATGGTGTGATACCTGGTTAAGTTTAGTCTAAATCCTATTGGCTAAGTAATATTTCAACAGTGTTCAAAACCCAAAGTGTATACGTGTAACATAATAATCTAACCTATTGCAGTTATGGAATGTCTTTTTACATTTAAGGTCATTATGATTAGAGTATGTGTCATGTAATTTAATTCAAGATGCTACTCAAAAGATTATCCAACTTATCAAATACATTTGACGGTTGAACATCACGGATAATGTTTGTGTCCATTTGGAGTATGATGTTCGTCCAATTATGATTCGATATATATAACCAAAAGATCTGCCATGTGTTACTAAATTTATGGCAGATCTTTTAATAATAAATATCTTTGCCCAACCGTAGTTTGACAATTTGATTCTTCCTTTGCACTGATGTAGATACAATCCAACTATGAACTGTATCGAATAAATTGGAATCATTAATTTAACAATGGGAGGCTGAATTAATTAAACTGAGCTAGATTTTGCTAAAACCTGATATTTGTCTAATATTGCAAGTATTCCATTTTGATGGAGGATCCTTGTGGTTAATGCCTATTTATACTGGCGAGTCCTTCAAAGATGATTTGTTGCTAATGGTGCTTATGGACGTAGAAGATGTGATGGTGTGAAGGAAAGTTTAGTTCTGTATGTTCATGGTTAAGTCCTCTTTTGCTTGTTAGATTCCTTGTGGGGGGTTTTGTCTGTCTCACTTCGATGCCATCTTTTAGGAAGGTTCTGGAACTACGTTATGCTCTATTTATGTTGCTTGTGTGGGAGATACTCCCAGAGAGTTTGGATGTATGTTTCTTTTTTACTTCTCGACGCTTGAGGGTTGACAGCTGTTGTTTTGGCAAGAAATAAGTTATCGAAATGGATAAAGAAGTAGTTTTCTTATTCTAGTAAATCTTGCAACTTCTTTTGTCCTTAAGGAATCTCTCTCGGATTTCTGTGTTGGCCCTTCCACTTTTGGCTTGCTGTGGTCACCATTGCTTTCTGGTGGTTGCTTTTCATGTGCATGTGTTTACTTACTAGCAACGACTACATTTTTATAATTCTTCTAAACTAAATTTAAATATCTTTTTTCCTATTTATAGGGTGACCGATTGCGGCAAAATATCCTGGAGAAGGTCCAAGCTACCCAACTTCAGACCCTCTCGGTTGTAGAAGAAAAAGTCCTTCAGAAGCTGCGAGAGAAAGAAGCAGAAGTGGAGAGCATTAACAAGAAGAATATGGAGCTTGAAGAACGAATGGAACAGTTGACTGTTGAAGCAGGTGCTTGGCAACAGCTAGCCAGGCGCAACGAAAACATGATATCATCTCTAAGGTTCAGTCTTCAGCATGTATATGCTCAAAGTAGAGATAGTAAAGAAGGATGTGGTGACAGTGAGGTAGATGATACAGCTTCTTGCTGCAATGGCCGTACCCTCAATTTTGATATGTTTTGCAAGGAGAACAATGACGTGAAAGAGATGATGAGTTGCAAGGCCTGCAGAGTCAATGAAGTGTGCATGCTTCTATTACCTTGTAAGCATCTTTGCCTATGTAAAGATTGTGAAAGTAAGCTTAGCCTTTGTCCTCTGTGTCAGTCCTCTAAGTTTATCGGCATGGAGGTATATTTGTAATGCGTTACGCGTCAAAGCTCTTATTTTCATGTCGAAGTCATATGTCTTAAGTCATATGCATTGTTGTTGTCATCTGATGATTGCTCGCTTGAGCACAAGACTGCCATTATTTGGCCATCCAAAAATAGGGCTTAAGAGCAAAGAGCAGCATTGGCATTAGCCGTTTTGTGAATAGTAGCATGATTCTAAATATTCTTATACTCTTCTATATGTTTGTTTCTATATGAATTCTGAAATACTTTGTTTCGTCTTACCGAACAAACATCAATCAATTGAACCTTCCTTTTGAACCTCCCAAAAGGAAGGGCTCCTTTGAACCTAAATCTTAGATATTCTGCAGCTGCTGATGTTTAAAGCATACTAGTTTCTTCATAATGTAAATTGGAGACATGCCATTTCTATATATGATTTTATTTGTGTCTGAGATTGTTACGTAATTGAATGTGTGACATGCTCGTCTTCTTTGGTGCAATAACTTGTATGGGGTGTCAAATTTAGGAACTCGAAAAGTAGGAGAGTGGTTAGCCAACTGTGAAGTGAACCATTCATGATTCATGAACCATGAGCAGGATTGTATTACGTGGCTGCATTTGATTAGTCAATTATTGCTTGTGATACAATATGACTTGAGAGTTGAGATTATGTTGCCTTCTTGAACAAGGTATTAGCTAGGTTTGCTGAACAATACCGTATGTAACGTGCAAGGCTCTAACACCTCTGTTGTATACTCCACCTGCTAAACTCTTTATGGGTGAGAACTGAAAAAATGTTGTATGAACTGGTTTGACACGGTGACCCGTTACCCGGCCCGACATGGCGACCCGTTAATAGCTAGAAGAGAGCATGTTCATGGGCCTAATAAAGCAACTGAACTGGCCTGCAATGGGACATGATAAAGTCCGGCCCATTTTCTTGTTAATTTGTTTTCTTTCCAGCCCTCCAACCAGGGCCAAGAAACCTTGTAGGTGGATTTCTATGATACGCAACGCAACCCACAAGGAGATTAAGAAAAGTAGCTGAGCCAAGCCAGTTAGCCTAAGAAAAGTAGCCCAATATGATCTAATAATTTACCTTTAAATTTAATGGTAATAATAAAAGTATGAAATGAATACAATTTTCTGCCCAAATATTATAATATGGTATGAATCTTGGGAGGAAGGTAATAGTTTTGGGTTGGTGTTAGAGAAAAGTGAAGGGAGGGAAATTGAAGTTGCTTTTGGTGGAGGGAGGGAGAAGATTGATCAACTTTTTTCTAATCATGCCTTAGAAAGTGATGACAAAGAGGAAAGTGAATATGCTTCCCCCATGATTGTAAAACTATTATCTCTCTCTCTCTCTCTACCAAATTGCAACTAGCAACTCCATTATTATTGCTATTATTATTTCTATTATCATTATTATTTCCACCTCCACTTCCACCACCGCAAACCCCAGCCGAACTAAGTCCTGTCATACTCAAGCTCATGCACCTTTTTTTTTTGCCTTTTTTTTTTCTCTCCCTAATTAACTACATCAACATGACCTCTCTCTCTCTCTCTCTCTCTCTCTCTCTCTCTCTCTCTCTCTCTCTTCTTAATTTCCTAAAAGTCCGTGAATGAATGAATGAATTAGACTAGATGGGTTTATTACATATGAATTAATTTCCATATTTATTTATTGAATTGAAGAAGAGGATCAAGATTGAAACTTTACCTGATCAGTGCAATCATTCCAACCCCTCCTCCTCCTTATTCCCTATAAAGCTGTGGATTTTATTTTGGTTCACTTTCTTTTATTTCTTGTTTCTATTGTGGGGACTTTGCCCAGCCTTTTCGTGGCTTCATTCCACTTTGTATCTCTTTGCCTTCTTTTCACCAGACGTTCGTATGTTAGTGAAAGTATATTTGGGGCTCCAGCTTTATATTCTCTCACAGTCAAAAGTTATTCCATCGATCCCATTTCATTCTAAAGTGAATCCATGAGCTTTTCTGATCGCCATATCTTCAATACATAATATCCTTCTATTTCTTTTCTTTTTTGCCATTGTATTTGGGTGTCTGAGATTTTATCAATTTGGAATTTTTAATTTCTTTTCAGCAAAGAATTCAAACAAGGTAATAATTATGAAGAAAGTAGTAGGTTTAACAATTGGGTTTCATTATTAGATAATTGTGGTCCGTCTAAATCAACTGTTATCTAGATACGATACACCCAATGCCAATGAGACAGATAATTGCACTAGGGAAAAAGAGGTTCGCATATCATATCTCCATGGATGGTTTTAGGATTCGTGCGTAAGAAACACTTCTTCTTCTTCTTCTTCTTCTCCTCCTCCAAATTCTTGAATGCAATATAATTTCAAATAATATATGAGTGCATGCATGGCCCCCGCCAAGACCCCCCCAAAAAAAAAGAAAAAAAGGAAAGAAAAGTTGTTCAATATTTTTTCAGAAAAAGAAAGAAGAAAAAAAAGACAACGTCCAATTCGATCAGTCATCCAAATAGAACACTTTACAGTTCAAAGTTCCACAAGCATTAGGAGATTGTCTCATATATTTGTACGTATCCCATGGTGTTTGGAGGGACGTGAGACAATTTCACCCTTCTCTGCAAATAAAAGCCAAATTTGAGTGTGTCACATGGACATAGGTTGTTCCAATGTTGGTTTCAACTTTTGGCAAACAGTAGCTTATAATATATATGTTGGTGGTCCTAGAAATAGAAGAAACCCACCTTAACTTCACGTCCCTGTCCATAAGCTCTTCAGATCCTACTTAGAACCTCTAGTGCTCCTCAACATTAATTTATCTTCTTCAATTGATGCGTGTGACTTGCATGGTGAATCAATCAATATAACCACATTTTGTGCATGCCTTGCCTTATCTTCCTTTTTTCTTTTTCGAATTACAAAGTACTATATGTTAGCAGAACATCTTGAACGATATCAGGAGGATCTCCATACCGCGAAGAAAGTTGTAATATAACGACAAAGAAAACTGAGCTAATCTTTCCAATTTTATGTTACAAATGAGGGTGACCATTGGACATAATATGACAATAAGTTAGGTGTAACATATATATTATGTCACGATATAATATGATTTGTGTATCAGATCGTTTAGAAACTTTATGTCCGATGACATGATTGAGCAGCCAAAAAAGGGTTTCCTTAGTGGATAATTAGTTGGCAATAATATTTGTATGATTATGGAAATATATATGTACTAATTAATAGAAATTAAAAGAAAATTGTATGAAACAAAATTAGCACATGCAAATGCCATGCAATGATCAATTTGTGATGGCTTCATAATAATCAATCGATGAATGAGGAATCCATAAGATCGATTACGATATAGATATGGATATGGATATAGTGAATATAAATAATTAAATTTCACCAGATTTCGATGATGAGAAGGGGGTGGGGGGAGGGGCTTACCATTTTTATATGATGCATTATTGGCTGGCATCAGAAGCAGAAAAAATGCCACTTTAAGCACTTTGCTTTGTGTAAGTAAATGGACGTGAGACTCTGAGAGAGAGAGAGAGAGAGAGAGAGAGAGAGGTGGGTCTTGTTCTTGTATATGCATGAAATGATGGTGAGGATGATGGAGGACCCCACATGAGCTTAATTCATCATCTCATGGGAATCCCTTGGATTGAGGAAGTATATATATATTTAAGCAAGGGGAATTAATTCGTAATTTGCAGCAGCAGCAGCCTTGAGAGCCCTGCGGGGCCCAAAATTTTCAAAGACCTTTTCTTTATGAAGGAACGTTCATGAGCCACCACAGTATAAAAAGAAGAGAAGAGAAGAAGAAAAAGGAATGTGATGTGCATGTGATCCAACAGCCTTTATGTTCCCCTCTACTTGTAATTCTTTCTTTCTTTCTTTCTTTTCTATTCTATTCTAACTTGCAAATCACACAAAAAAACCAACCATTCTAACATTCCCTTTTCTTCTGTGCATATTATGATGTGGTATATGTCTTTCTTTTTTGACATTCGGTGACTCATACTTTTTTGGCTAATCATGTTTAGGTCATACATAGATTAGATTGTACTAAAAACTTATTTAATTGGGGTCCCATCTTTATAAGACATGCGAGGTCGGCCATGGTTGATAATATGGCACCGATTCAAAAGTATGTTATTAGTGGAATCTTAGGCTCCAAATATCATATCATGCATGTAGAAACATCACCACCATCATCAATGTTTATATTGTCTTTAACTTGCTAAGCAAGACCAAATGCTGCTTATTACGCCAGTTGATTAAGTCAGTGAGTTCGTCACTTTACACCCAAGTTCGAATCTTCATGTCCATAGAAGTTAGATATGTTTAGACTATGGTTTGTATAAAATATAAAATAAAAAGAACACCTTGATGTGCAAGAGTTTGTAGTATATATATATATATGTTTAGAATATACTATCAAATACTCTTATTTATGTATGACTATTTGAATAAAGTCCCTCTCACACGTTTATAGAAGGATCTCTTTTTAACGTAGAAGATGAATGAATGTCTTTAACAAAGAAAGAAAGAAATAAATAAAAGAGGGGAAAGGAAAAAAGAGATAAGAAAAAAAGGAAAGGAAAGGGAGAAAGATAGTGGATGAAAGACAACTCTTGTTCTTCTCTCCTTTTAATGTAATTCTAAAGTGAGTTAAAATTAACTTTTTTATTCGTTGAAAAAGAAAATGGAGGCCATGCAAGTCTATATATATTTTTTAAACCTTTGGGTAGAGAAGCTGCTTTTTAACGTCTTTTTTCAAGAATTGAACCTTTTGCATGGAAACTAAATCTAAATTATTGCTCTAAACTATTCTTTTAACCTTTCATCTGTCTATGTGTACATATATATAGACATACACACATATAGAACTAGTACTTCTTCTTCAATTATTTCATTTGGGTCCAATAGATATGACTTTCTCATGCACAAAGATTGGGGACATATATCAAAACCTAATTTTTATTAAGGTAATTTGAAATCGTTTAGTGCGAAGTTCTAAGCGATTAATTTTAGGGACATGACCAAATCAAACCGAATTCATTTGACGATGAAATTCCTTTACACAAAGTCAGTACCACCTAAAGTGACAACAAGCTTTAGGGAAACTATATAAAGAGGATAAGGGCGATTGATTGCTGCTTTACCACTAGGATTATTTATCCTTAATTAATGTAAATCGAGACATTTTACGGAAAAAAAGTTTGGCTCTTTAAAATTGAAAAGGAGTTCCTCCTTAAAGCAAATGGAGTTCTAACACTTGTCAAATTTCACATCCCTCAGTCTCAGCGGTAAATTATTTCATTAATATATTCATGGACTATAATAACTATACACAAATAAGACATGCCTCATTTTTCTGCATGCATTTATGGAAGAAGGTTGCACCGTGTGACTGAAGAGAAGGATGTGATCTACAAGTAGAAGAAGCCCAGAATTAAGGACAGAAACGTCAATTGAACCAAAAAAAGAAAAGAAAAAAACATATAATTAACATTAGGGCATGCTAGAACCAAAGACAAACGGGTATCTTGTCTGATCTTTAATGATCTCAGAAAAATGGCATGCCCATTTCCTCGTGGTATCTAAATCCCCTCGTGACCTTTGATTTTGTTTCTGTCTAGCCCCCCCAGCACCTGCAGATTCGAACCCTAGAGCACTTTCACTTTGACCCCAATTCAAATCCATGCCATACAATACAAACCATATTATATATATATATATATATATATATAATTAGGTTAATTGAGGTAGAGGAGGAGGGAAGGGGTCACAAAGAAAGACAAAAGAGAGTGCGAGATTGAGAAGAGACAGAAGAAAGAACCTTGTAGGCTTGTCGTCGTATAGAAAAGAATACAGATTTTGATTCTTTTTCTTTGAGTTTTTCAGTTTAGAAAGAAGGAGAAAGGGTTTTCTAAGAAGAATATAATAGTTGAAAGTATATGGGTAGGGAACCCATGAGTATCGATCAGTCACTTAGGCATTTTAAATATGGTGGGTTTTTATCCGTATTCGCTCTGTGTTTTAAGTTGTCTCGCCTTGGAATTCTCGTATTTGGATAAAAATATCATAATTAGACTCTCATTAATAAAATAAAAAAATCTGTGTGTTTTTTAAACCCACTAATTAATTTATATAGTTTCTTCTTTTGTTTGGTATCGGCGGTGGTCATGTGAGAGGAGGTGGGGTTTGGTTTCACTTTCACAGCGTTTTAGAAATTAGAATAGAATCTTCTTGCTCTTCAGCACATAGCTATCTAGAGAGAGAGATTGGGGGGTATGAGTTGTAGTTTAGGAGAGGATGGTGGTGGGTGTGATTTTGGTAGTGATGGTGGTGGTGGGCTCGGTATAAGGATTCATGTCCAGAATTGCTGACAACTTGTGAAAGAAATCAGCCTTTGTTTTTCTAGATTTCCATACTCTCTGTGGACCCATCCCCTCTCAATCCTCTCAACTTATCTCATATATGTCTTATATTGTTCAAACAAAGGGTAAAATTGCTTCATAATTCATTTTACCTCACCTTGCTACCACGCTTGATTAATTACTCAATCAACAAACAATCCATACGCTTCATCATGGTCGCATAATTACGTTTGTTAATGGATTAGGCCGATTCTCCATGCATGCATGCCCATGATTTCTTGCACATTGAGGTATGAGTAATTTGTAAAGGCTTATAGTTCGAGTAGTTAAGAGCAATTATTCATTCACACGACATCATGTGTTCGAATCGATTGTATTTTTTTTTTTTAAAAAAAAAGGGTTGGAGATTAATCAAATGTGTACGTTGGGATTGATGGGTCGGTTGGTGGGAGCTAAACTAGAGCCTAGAGATGGGTAATGTGTACACACATGCGGTAAATTCCCAAAAATGTGCATGTAACATGAACAAGAGGGAAAAGGGTGGTGGTAATAATTATATGTTATGCAAAGGAAAAAAACAAAACAAGAATCACGAGAGCGGTTACACCTACAGAAGCAGAAGCCCTTCAAAATAAAAAGGACTAGCTAGCTGCTTCTGTCTCTCCATGTCAGCCGCTGAAACGGTGCAGAGATCTCTGCTGCCTGCACAGAAGAGTGCAGGGTTTAAGATGTATGTGTGGGCCGAGCTGGGAGAGAGAAGAGAAGGGCAGGCCAAGAACGTAGTAGAAGATGTGTGTTCTTCTTCTCATGCTAGGGAGAAAAAACCATTAAAATTTTCCCATTTTTATTGAATATCGGGACTTGAAGCCGGACACTGCTTCTTCATGCTATTTTCTATATATATATATATATATATATATATAAATTAATTTCCCCTCTTTTTTTTGTTTAATTATATAAACTTCTGCAGTGTGCCAGTGTCACATGCAAATATTAATTTCTATACCTACATATTCGTTAGGGATATTTTCCTTCTCTATCCAGTCTATTTGCCTTTTTGATACTTGATATTTTGTTAATAAAACTGAATTTTTTTTTTTTTTTTTTCATAGGTACTTGCCCATTCTAGCGCAAAATAGAGATTACCACAAAACTGAAAACAAATATAAGGAGTTTTTAGTTAAAGTGGTTAAGAGTATTTATCCATGCACTTCAAGTTTTAGGTTTGATTTCCCCATATTTCAATATTGCTTGTATTAAAAAGAAAATTAAAAAAAGGGAGGTTATCGGAAGGTAATGCTTTCACATAGAAATATATGTATTTCTCCATTTTCTTCAGGCATAGCAAATGTATTTTAGGCTATAAAAAAAATCTTGAAAGTAAAAAGTAAAAAAAAAAAAAAGGATTAATGATATGGTGATGAATATAAATTTGCACCGATTTCAAATGAGGGGAGCGCCGAGAAAACTGTAAAAAGTGAGAAATTATAGGGGGGTGGGGAAGTGAAGTTGGGACAGTTTGATGAGTTTAACTTTGTTTTTCCAATAATGAGAATGATAGACCATAATGAAAATAATCAGTTGAGTATCTTTGTGAAATAATTAGCCATCATTTTCCTATTGTTTTCACTTTGCACCCTGGAACATCTGATTGTGTCCCTACTCCCTCCCTCCCTACCCCTCTACTTCCTTGCAGTCAGGCTTTCACTTATCACAAAATAAATCCCTTACCTTTTTTTTTTTTTTCCTGCTAGTGCCCACTTCATTATTACATTGAATTTCATGCAATCTAGCTAGCTTCTTCAAAATTCCCACATTAAATTGTCACACTTCAAAAATTCAAAAAATAAAACATGGGTTTAGAATCTAGATCACATCAATTTATAAGCTGTTTTGTTTTTCTTTTAATTTTGAAAATGAAAAGTGAATCACTTTGGTTGTGTGGCAGAGGTCATTATTATTTGATTCTCAATGGGATGGAAATTAAACATATGTCTTGCCTTGCCTCCTCCATCTTACTCCTTTTCACAGAGTCTGTGCTCTGAGAGAGAGAGAGAGAGAGAGAGAGAGAGAGAGTAGTGTGTGTAAAAAGAAAGAATATTTCTTGGGGCATTACAAAAGAGATAGAGGGAGGAAAAGCTGTAAATATTCATTTTAATTTTCTTTTCAGTTGTTGATTCATGGAAACTTTTAGGGTCAATAATTCAATGGATCACCTGGACACGTCAGCAGAGAAGCCGAGCCGAGAGCGAGCAAGAGCCAAACTACGAAAGCAGCTGGCTGGCATAGGGAGGGAGAGAGAAAGAGGTAGAAGAATTGTAAGCTAGTGAGTAAAGGTTGTAGTGGCCAGATAGAACATGTCTAGGTCTCTTTAGCCCTGATGGTATATTGTAGTTTGGAATATTATGGGCAGCAAAAATAAAAAAGATAAAAAAAAGAAGCAGAAGAAGAAGAAGAAGAAGAGAGAAAGGTAGAGAGAGAGAGAGAGAGAGAGAGAGAGAGAGAGAGGCAAGCAAAATAGAAGAAGAAGAAGGAGAAGAAAATGTCGTCATGAAGAAGAAAGAAACAGGCTTTAAATCCCATCACGTAGTTCGATGTATCCTTTACCTTATATCTTCCAGCTCTCTAGAGAGAGAGAGAGAGAGAAGGAGAGAGATACAAGTAAGTAAGTAAGTAATAGTAGAAGTAGAAAATGATGGGGGATTAGAAATTGGAGACTGTGTGTTTGGTTTGGTGCCTCAGACTTATTAAACAACAAAAGCTAACTTACAAATCGAAAAGAGGACACTCGTTTGACGTGAACCCCAACCCAAACCTTTCCTTTCTTCTTCCTATCTTTTTTTTTTTCTTTTTCTTTCTTTTAACATTGCTCTCAACCCAACCCAACTAATAATATAATGTTTCCTTTGACCAACATACCCTTCTAGGCTTCTCCTCCAAGATTCTCTTCAAATAACCATGCATTTTTTTCTTCAAATAAATAAAATATTCCATGAGGACCAACATATATATATATATATATATATTCCATGATACATAATATTCCCAGTTTCTTTTAGGGCATACTTTTGGGTTACATTAAAAACATCACTTGTCGAAATATATGATTAGACATGATCTGTACATTTACATGCAAAGCTATGCTATTTGTCAAGGGCTGGGTTGCATTAAATGAGATGGTACAAAACCACTAACATCAAAGCACAAGCTCAGAAGCAGAAGCTCAGTAGCAGAAGCTGCACAACTGTATATACCACAGGAGGCTCTAAACAGGTCCAGGCCTAGCAAAAGGAAAAGGAATTATAGACATGTATAGCTTGTAAGTTGTAAGTAACCAACCAGACCGAGTTTTTTACTGTCTCTATTCAGTACAAAAATCAATAAATTAAAGGAAAAAAAAAAGAGGAAGGTGGAGGGAGGGGGCACCATGGTCATTTCAGGACACACAATGAGACGGGAGGGTACACAGACCCTGCACCATCCTCCTCCTGTGCGTGATTTTTAAGTGGGTGTGCGCGGGATCGATTGTCAGTACAAAAGACAGCATGTATGTGAGAGAGAGAGAGAGAGAGAGAGAGAGAGAGAAAGAAAGAAAGAGGTCACGGGTTTGTCTTGAAAGGCCCTTATTTCACAGTCCTAGACAGACAGACACATATTCTCTCTCACTACATAACCGAGGAGGGAAACAAAATTTTAATATTATCATATATCATATCATATCCCCATTTTATTTCATTAAAAAAACAAAAACAAAAACAGAAACAAAAACAAAAAAGCAAATAAACACAACACACTACTAGCTACTACTAGTACACCACAAACCACCCCTTTTTCTCCAACATTTTTATCCCCCAACTTTCTCACACAAACATTCATTCATTCTCTCTCTCTCTCTCTCTCACTCTCTTTCTCTCACAAGAAGCTCCATTTCTTCTTCTGAGCTCAGATCTCTTTCTCTTGTCAAATCAATGGCTCTGATGATGGACAATTGTGAGGGCATATTGCTCTCCCTCGACTCGCACAAGTCGGTGCCGGCTCCCTTCCTGACCAAAACGTACCAGCTCGTGGATGATCCGGCCACCGACCACATCGTCTCGTGGGGCGAAGACGACGCCACCTTCGTCGTTTGGCGCCCTCCCGAGTTCGCCCGCGACCTCCTCCCCAACTACTTCAAGCACAACAACTTCTCCAGCTTCGTCCGCCAGCTCAACACCTACGTACGTGATAACATACATAAAATTCATCACACAAATTTTTTTGGTTTTGTTCGTGTGTTTTATTTGATTTTCACTGACGGCGTCGTTTTGTTGTTGTTGGGGTTTCTAGGGTTTTAGGAAGATTGTACCGGACAGATGGGAGTTTGCCAATGAGTTCTTCAAGAAAGGAGAGAAGCATTTGCTCTGTGAGATCCATAGAAGAAAGACAGCTCAGCCTCATCAGGTGGGTTTCAGCCACCACCACCACCACCACCACAACTCGCATTCGCCACTCGGCATCAACGGCCACCATCATCCGAGCTTCTTCCCCTTCCCTAGTCGTGGCAGCATCTCCCCCTCCGACTCGGACGAGCCGCCCAACTGGTGTGACTCGGACTCACCACCTCTCCCATCACCAACCGGAGGTATTAACAATCACAACAACAACAATAATAATTTTATGAGTATTAATAATGCGTCGGTGACGGGCTTGGCGGAGGACAATGAGAGGCTGCGGCGGAGCAACTCCATGCTGATGTCAGAGCTAGCCCACATGAGAAAACTCTACAACGACATCATCTACTTTGTTCAGAATCATGTCAAGCCTGTGGCTCCAAGCAATTCCTACCCTTCTTCTTTGCTTCTCTGTAACCCTCCTCCGAATTCCATGGCTCCTGCTGCTACTGCTACTAAGCCTAGTAATAATTTCAACCAGCTTCTTGGGTACTATCCAGCTCCTGCTACAAATGCTAAGCAAACCCCTCACATGTCTACGACGACCCACCATCATGTTATGAACTCTTCCAGCCCGAGCAACACCACGTCCAAGAGCAGCTCAGTGACGATTCTGGAAGACCAGCAACAACCCAGTAGCAATGGGTGCAAAAATACCAAGCTGTTTGGGGTGCCGCTGCTTCACTCGAAGAAGCGGTTGCACCCGGAGGAGTATGGCTCGAACCATGGGACCAGCATGATGGAGGCCAGCAAGGCTCGTCTGATTTTGGAAAAAGATGACTTAGGTCTCCATCTCATGCCTCCCTCCGCATGTTAGCTGAGCTACTTATTATTAGTTTGCTTTCCTCCTCACTCATCAAATCCCACATTCAAAACTTTGAAAGGTTATATCTTTTTGATATTTTACATTTTTTTTTCCTTCTTCTAGTTTTTCTTGGTTGATTGTATTTTGGGTCTGATGAGATGGAGTCAGATGATCGATATTGTTGATGATCAAAAGTATTATGTGTGTGCGTGCGGTGGGGTGTTTGTGATCGACGGCTACTACTACTCTGATCTGTATATATAACTTTAGTGAAGATGTTAAATTTGAAGTTGAAGTTCAAAATGGCCATGTTTTTGTTTTAGCTGATCTATTGATATTCAGTGGTGCAATTTATTACTGATCTCGATTACCGCATCTCTTTTTTCTCCTTCCTTTCTTCTTCTTCTTCTCTGCAGTTTCTGAGCTTTATCCCAGAATGTTTCAGTTACATTAATGCCTCAGACTCAGAGAGAGAGAGAGAGAGAGAGAGAGAGAGAGAGAGAGAGAGGGTATTGATAGCTTCTTGCCATTGAAGGAAAGGCTGAGGATATACAGTCTGGTTCATTGACAATTTCCTCTAGGGCTTTCTCTGATTAGCCCATCCATTAATGGGTCATACGTACAACTGTGAGTCTGTGACCCTCAAAATACTTGGCTTTAAAAAAAGAAGAAAAAAAAAAGAGGAAAATGAAGGGTAAGTAAATAATGGTTAAAAATGAAAAAGCAGTTGACAGACACAGCATGACAATTCGTTGTTCAAAATCAAACTATGATCAGTGTAATAATTATTATTATTATCTCTCATCAGTCCTCACTTGCACTCTATAATTGTGAAAGAAGAAAGTATACTATGATTTACTGAAAAGAAAGCCATCATGTCGTTGGATCAAGGTTATAATCTCTATTTCTCGTTTCCATGAAACTGTCAGTGCTCACGCAGGAAAAAACAAATACATACAAACATACAAATACAGACGTGTTGTTGTAGTAACAAAGAAAATGAAAACAAACAACCAAAAAAAAAAAGGTGGGGTTTTCGATGAAAGCGAAATGTTAGAGAAACTGACTGAAAATGTGGGTTTGAAATGTTTCTATCAATGCTTCTATGCTCCTTCTTCTTCTTCTTCTTCTTCTTCTTCTTTGGACCAGAAACCTTTGCCTTTTCCCACTTTAAGTATCTCTCTCATCAACGTCTTCAAACCCTTCTTTGAATCTTCCCTTCTATATATTTCTCCTTCCCCTTCTTTCATTTATTGCATGCTTCTCTCTCTCTCTCACCCCTTCTGTTCTTTGGCTTTGATAAAAGTTTGACCAAACATAATTTCCGAAGCCACAGGTTACACATATGGCATTTTTTTGACCCTTCGTTTGATAATGTATTCGCAATTTGGGACCATTAAAAACTGTGTGAGTGTGCGAGACAGAGATCTATTTCAAGAGTCTGGAAAAAGATAAAGTGAGGAGAAATTAATATAGAATCAATCAGAAGTAGAATATCTTTGTCGCACTTGTAAAATGGTTTTGGTTTTTAGTTTTCGTCTTATAGCAAAAATAAAAAATAGGAAAAAAAAACCCTAACCCTAGATTGACACAAGTCACCACCATTATGCCCCCTTCTAAGCTTTTGTCCTTTATCGGGTCGTCGCACGTGACTGGAAATATGAACGTGGAGTGTGTCACGTGCATATTATAGAATAGAAGAAGAAATAGAAGTTTTCTCTAGCATGCTTTTGGTCCAATAGTAAGAGGCTTAAAGAGTAAAGTGGGTGATGGGCTGCAAAAGTGGATACGGATCATCCGGGTAAAAGATGCTTTAAGGAATTTTAGGGATTTATTGGACCACGAAATTGGCCATTGGGTTGGTTGTTCTTGAAAGCTTAAAAAGGGCAAAAAGGAAAATGTTGCTGCGTTTGAAGTCTTTTTTGAATACACTTTGTTGACATTTTTCGTCTTCTCTCTTTTGGTATGTCACACTTTTTTCACAAGTTAAGAAAATCATAGTGAGTGTCATATTTTATTGGCAAATTAACAAGTACACACGATTGCAAGAATTGTATTGGTAGGAGGTGCCATGTGTTAGGGGGAACCTAAACCACTTTTAAGTAGATTTCTTTTTCGGCCCTATATAATATATATATATATATATATATAGAACATAAAAAGATCAAATTCAGAATAATACTTTGATAGATTCATCATTTTCTTCTTTTATAAATGCTTTATAATGTTTTCAAATATAAAATCCGAAGTCTTTTTGTATGTGCGTGTTCATGTCGAAAGGGTTGTCGAATAATTAAGAAAAATAAAGAAAGAAAGACTGTTTTAGACAACCCACTATGGTGTAATATTGCAGTACTTTTCTTTTTCTTCATTTTGTTTGTTTGTTTTATTTCACCAAATCCTAAACTTTCTCCCTTTATATGAAAGTATTTTCATATCCTTGTTATTCGTGGTTAAGTTTAGTTGTGTATTTTTCATATAAAGATCCCCCTCTTTTTGCTTTTTATAGAGTTCATTTCCAAGTCATCGGTTTCTCAAAATGAGTGATATTTAGAAATCCTCAAATTTATGAATTTCGAATTTATCTCTAAAATTTTACCTATCCAATATGCATGAGAGGGAAACGAAGGAATTCAAAAGAACTTTCCTAAAATAGAGGGATATATTTAGGGGTCATCATTTGGCCCACGGGTCAAAGTGGGTAGCCTTAAATTTAATGGGTCAAAACTTGGCACGACTTGATGGTTAGGTCTATTCGACCCAATTCGTTTTAAGGTTGGGTAGGACTCGGGCTTAGGTTTTGAAACCTCTAGGCAGCCTTTGGCCTAACTTGACAAGGCCTGCCCATGACCTGGTTTGGCCTGGCCCGAGTAAGTCTGCTTATTAACTTGTTATTTTTTGTTTCCCCTTATATTGCCTTATTTCCATTCTAAACATTTAAGTAAATGTCTTGTCTTTCTACCTTAATTTATTTTTATATTACTACATATCATACTTGAAAAATATTTTTCTATCAAAATTTGACTAAAGTATGAAAAATGAACTTTTGAAATACTAATATTTTTCAATGATATTTTTGGCCATTTATATTCCTTACAACTTAAATAATCAAACACGATTTTATGAGATTTTAGCATAAAGTATACATTGACTTATTGAGGTATCAATTTTTGTATAAAATGGATTTTCATTTTTTTATTTTTTAGGAATTTAATTTTCTAGTATTATTTATTGAATCCAAATGGGAGGTACTTCCTTATTTTCATTATAAACTTAAATAAGTGGATTAATATAAAAATAAAATACAGTAAAAAGACAAGACATTTACTTCAATGTTTAGAATGAAAATAAGGCAAAATATAAAATAAAATAATAACAAAAAGCAATGGGTGCCCCCGCTCGAAAAGCCCACTTAGGCTCGGCCCAATAGCTTTGAAACCTTGGCCCAACCCCAACTCAAAAATTTCGGGTGTGTTTTGGTGCCTTCAAATAATAGAAAAAGTGTTTTAGTGCCACAAATAGAACGTTTGTATTTTGTTGTCGTTCTTTCTTTTTTGGAATAGCAAGGTGGAGTGTGAGTTTTTTTTCTTCTTATTTTTTGGGGTCTGAAACAAGTTGAAGTAAATATGGTTTTCTTGAGAGAAGAAGTATGTTAAAGATTACAAAACACCATGCAAGGAGCTTATAGCTCAAGTGATTAAGGGTATTTACTTTTGCACTCAAGTTCTTAGGTTCAATTCATTCCCCCTCCCTCATATCGCATCGCTTGTATCACCAAAAAAAATAAATAAATACAAAATACAAAACATCACACCATGTTGGGCCACAAAGGATTTTAAGACCAAAATTGAAAGGAAAGGAAAGCCCGTGTGCTGTACAATCCACTACGCGCTGTTGTTGGGCATGCCGGTTCAACCGGTCCAAATCATAAATGTGGGTTGAGTTTGACCCATGGGCTGAATGAACTTGCCAATGTGCTAAATCATTAATGTTGGCTTGGTTGGTTTCCCTCCAGAGCCCCCCAAAAAATACGTAAAAAAAGGATTTTTTAAAAAAATCCATGATAAAATATTTAAGTGCTGCAGAATTTCAAAATTGTTTTGTTAACTTGAGTAATTATAGGCATTGTTTGGTACACCTCCTTGGATTGGCTTGGATTAATTTAAATAACATCCTAAGCCCATGTTTGGTGCAGCCTATCTTTAAGTTAAATGAGATTATATAATCTTGGCCTACAAAAAACACTTCACTCGTTGACACAAAATAGAGAACTCTGAAGAGGTTCTGAAGAGATGCCGCTAAATAATAATGAAGATGCTATTGAGTCTACCATTATCCAACGTTGCTCTGAAGACTCTTCTTTTCGACGTTGCTCTGGCTCTCCTCTTCCACGTTGCTTTGTTTTCATCTTCTGTTGTGCTCTACTCTCTCACTCACTCAAGGTTAGTTGTTCCACTCTCTTCTTCTCTATTTGTCTCTCTCCTTGGTGATATTTGATGGGTTCAATTTGCTATTTCTTAGTTTGATTTTTAAGTTTTGATTATTTGGTTGTTTGTAGTTAGCTTAATTTGATGAGAATTAACATTTGTATTGGTTAATTTTCATTGGATTATAATTGGGTATTTTTCTAGGGTTTTTAATTTTGAATTGTTTTGATTATGGGGTTTTTGTTTGGAATGAGAAGAATAAAAGGGTATAGGTCATGTGGCTAATTGCATGTTGTGTTTGCAAACAGATATTTGGTTTTTGCAAACTGTGATTGTAATTGCATGTTGTATTTGCAATTACTTAATGATGGTTTGGCATTTTGCATTAGGAAAGTTGAGCTCTCACATTTTGGAAATGTTCTAGGCAATTTGTGGTTTTTGTTTCATGGATTATAATTGGATGCTTTTCTATGGTTAATTTTTATTGGATTATAATTGGATATTTTAAAATTGTTTTGATTATGAGGTTTTTGTTTGGAAAAAGAAGAAATGAATAAATTGATGGGTGGAATTGGAGCTTTGAACAAATTTAATGAAAGTCATTGTCGTTTGCATAATACTTTTAGAAGGGCCTACTTTTAGATATTAGCAAGTGAGAAGAAAAAAAATAGGGAATCAAATTTCTTCCATGCACCATCAATTTGCTCAAAGTTAAGCAATTCATAAAAGTTGAAATCTTTAGAAGGGCCTACTTTGTCTTATTTATTGGCTTAAAGCCACATGGGTTAGAAATTGGTTGTTGCAGAGTCTTATGAAATCAAATAACTAATTCTGACATCGGCCCTTTGCAGAAAAGTCTTGGATCAAATGAAAGAAACACAGCTAAATGATCTTATATAAACTATGAAAATAGGGAGACTTGGTTTTCTTAAAGAAATTTCTAATAGGAATAAGTAGAGTTGATGTGCCCAATTTGCTTGCTATTCTCATTTCCTAATAGTTTTCAATTGCTCATGGATGTTCTATAATTTCTCTATGGGTGGCTAGGCATAACTTTTTGTTAGATGCTGGTTTTTCTTTTTCATGGTGATTGGCACTTTGTTGGTTTGTATATATATTATCTAAACATATACTTTGTTGGTTTGTAAAAATACACATGCTTAATTTTTGTTGGTTTCTATGATTTATGAGATATGAATCGAAGAAAGCTTTTGTTGATATTACTGATGGAGATGTGGCATTTAGAGACAATGTGTGGTTGCACAATTTTTGTGCTTATGATATTCAAAATGAGGAGAAATCAATAGCTTATATCAACGGCTCAGCTTGGAATTGTGGATGTTTATTTATATATGTTATTTAGTGGGTTTTGGTTGATTATTATTATTGTTAGTTTGTGCGCTTGTGGAAAGTAATATGTGAACGTGAATTTGTAATTTCAAGCCATGTGGATAACGCATATATATAAAATATCTAACTTTTGCATCTATAAATATTGTATGAGTTTTGCTTTATATGATATTGGGATGGTTTGGAGCTTGTCTTACCACCATGTTTGAACGAAGAAAAGAAGAATAAAAGGGTAGAGGTCATGTTGCTAATCGCATATGGTGTTTGCACACAGACATTTGGTTTTTGCAAACTGTGATTGCAATTGTATGTTGTGTTTGCAAACAGACATTTAATTTTTGCAAACTGTGATTGCAATTGCATGTTGTGTTTGCAATTACTTAGTGACGGTTTGACAATTTACATTAGGGAAGTTGAACTTTCACATTTTGAAAATGTTCTTAAAATATAGGCAAGTTTTGGAAATTTTAATACCAATTTTTGGTCTTGGAATTATAGTAAAAATAGTTTATAATTAAAATATTATCACTTCAAAGAAAATTTTAAATTTTTTTTTTTGTCCCAGTCCGAGCATAAACCAAACACAGGATAGTACTATTTTTGTTATCCAGTTTCTTAATCCAACGCAACACCAAACGTAGGTCAGTACTTAATTCAGCTTGGA
Organism: Prunus persica; assembly: GCF_000346465.2. Taxonomy (NCBI): domain Eukaryota; kingdom Viridiplantae; phylum Streptophyta; class Magnoliopsida; order Rosales; family Rosaceae; genus Prunus; species Prunus persica. Next base: position 37,074,010 of record NC_034009.1, on the reverse strand, counting down.
CCAAGCCAAGCCAATCCAAGATAGTCACAGGATTTAGTCCAGTCCATAACAGTTCGCCGTACCAAACATGGCCATAAAATATTACGGTAGTACGACAACGTGGCATATTTTGTACACGTGTTAGAAGTGAATATTTATTGATACCATTCTCTAAAAGGGGGAAAATAAACTATGTCACTCACTCATATTATAACACGTGTACAAGATATAATGTGTAACCATATTATCATATTATTCTATAATTTCTCATTTTATTGATAAATTATACTGAGGTATTTTTAAAATTTTAAATTTTATACGAGCCATAATTGTACTGATATTTAAATTACTCCATTATTGCAACATTCATCTTTTCATCTTCAACGGGCAGCCACAGGATTGTGAGATATGGTTCGATCATCATGTTGACTTAATTGGAATTTAAAATTTGGGAAGAAGTTGCAGAGACTTATCGCCATAACTGACAAAAATGATGGATCAGAAGTTCCAGACTTTAAAATGTATTAGTACTAAGCAGCTGTGAGAGGTTTTGTTTTCTCATGCAATTTTGTGGACCCAAAAACGCGAAGGAAATTTTCAGGACATTATAGGGCATTTGATTGGATATGCAGTCCGGCATGACAGATTCCCCTGATCCAAATCCATAGAGATATCCACATATTATTACATAATAATAATATTATCAAAAACCTTATAAAAAGTTCATGTGATCTTGCAATTGCAAATAAACAAACTAAAAATAGTTTAAGTTGACGAGACTCGATTTGCTGCAATCTTTTTCATGACTTTGGAGCATTGCATGCATTTCATGGAGATACAATCCAAACTGTTCAATCAAAAAAGAGGTGCCTGGCAAGTTCCAAAAAGAAAAACAACCCTTTTAAATATTTGATGCAGTTTGAGTCGCCACCAGTTTGCAAAATGCATGGCTATATTTTCAGTTTAATTTATTATATGATAGCTAAGCTATCGATCGTTCAATTATGTCCACAAATCTTTTTGACACAAGCAACATTAGGAGAGAGAGGGAATCAAACCTAGGATATCGATCGTTTAATTAATTACTTGAGCTACAAGTCTATTGTGTATATCCACTAAATCTTATGTATTCATAAGGGGCTGAAGAGTTAAATTTTATTTACACAGCTTGCAATTTTAATCATCGTGCAGTAAATATTTAACCGAAGTGAAGAAAAGATAGAAAAGATATATGAAGATAATTTGGGACAATCCCCACTTCCATGATTCCATCCCATGTGAGTTTGCTTGTTATGGGTCGTGTCACTCTCATTCCCATCTTTTCTGTTTTTTTGCTGGTGTGCTGTGAAACACACAGACCCTTTCTTTGCTTCCAAGTTCCAACTCTAATTATTGGAAACACTACCTGAAAAAAGAAAAGTTTAAAAAAGTCATTTCCCAGGCAGTAATTAATATGACAGACAGACGACTTATATGTTCATCCTGCCTGAAAATTACCCCAAGTTTAGATAGGAAAAAAAGGGGTTAAAAAAAATCTACCGGAAGTAAAAGTTATCCAGAAAAAATACAAGGGTGTCATAATGATTTTCATGTCATTTCAAATAAAAAAGTTTTGATGTTAAAAAGAGGTTCTAATCTTGACCCACTTCCAATCCAACATTATCCTTCTGCCTTTAGCTAAAAGCAGCTTCACATATTTATACGCACTTATGCATGTTTAGTCTTTGGTTTAGTAGTATGTCACTTTCATCGTCCTATTTTTAATCACGAAAAATGATTTTTTTTATATAATTCCAAGTAAACACTACTAGAAGATCATGAAGCACCGATTTTAATGGTAGAGATCGATAGGGATGTGATGGAGACGGACCCAAAGACACTGTAGCTAATTTGTAGTTTTGTTTTTGTCCATTAAGTTGTACTGATCATAATTGTTGAATTATATAAAAGAAGGAGTACTTTTTGTCCAAGTCCTGTGGATGATTCACGTTGATTTTTAGATGATTAATCATTTAAATAAATAGTGTGTCCGGCCAAAATAAACAAATAAAGTTGGGCTGTTTATTTTTATTTGTATCAATATGACAATCTCTAAATAATGTCTTCCAAGTTCCAATATGGTACGTTAAATCATGTATGATTAAACAAAGCTGCTTACCATCGACTAACAACCACACAAAACCTTTCCCAATAATCTTAATTTGCTAGCTGCCAGCTTTAATTTGAGTAACAACAACAACACCAACCTGCTGTTAACCCGATCCTGATGTGATTTATAAACTATAAACTATAATTTATTTATAGCAAAGGGGAATGATCCCATGCTTGCTAGAGCAGGCAAGTTAGCTCTGCAGCGACACCGTATCTGAGCTGAGGTTTGTGGCCACGACGGGGCTTCTCACCACATGTTCACCTCCACTCTCCGCCCAAGTTAGATAGCCAAAAGCCAGAGTCTCCTTCGTTCGTCTTGGACCTTTTATACTCAGCACAAAGCTCAGCTTCTCACCCTCCTCCTTGAACTTCAATGTGTTTGGAACCACTGCAACCTCAAACCCTTTTAAGGGTGTAACGCTTGCAACGTAGGTCGACTGTCCCTTTCCTATGTAGGTCACTGTCCTCCGGAATTCTTGAGTAGTTTGTACATTCGGCTTCGAATCGTTTGCGTTGAAGAATGCAATGAAAGAAGGATAGTTAAGATCCAAGGAAGGAGTTGAGCAATTGTTCGAGGCTGATTTGGTGATGGTTTGGATTTGCTTGTTGGTGTAGTTCAGTGCACAAAGAAGATTTATGTAATCTTCTATTTCCGCATCGTATATGAGCCCCGGGTCAAGGGCTTTGTTGGGATTGACATGACCTGCTCCCATGGCTAGAGGACTGGCTGGCTGGTAACCATCACCAATGTCTTTAATGGGGCTGAGAGTGTTATCCATTGTGTCTGATGTCGTCATCATGGCCGATCTAATAGCAGCAGGGCTCCATTTTGGATATGCAGCTTTTAGAAGAGCGGCTAGACCGGCTGCATGCGGGCACGCCATGGATGTCCCGGACAAGAGATTAAAATTACTAAACAAGTCTTTATTGTTCACCACGGCTACCGCGATATTTTGAGGCCATGCAGCTAGGATCAATGACCCTGGAGCCAGAATGTCTGGCTTCAGGGTAAATGGGAAGCTGGGGGATGGCCCTCTGGAGGTGTAGCTTGTTGTAACTGGTGCTGGTTTGGTACCAAGAAGTGTCTTTTGAAATTCCAAGCTTGCTGTTGGCTGAGAGTTGCTGTTGATGTAATCTTTGATCGCTTCGCCTTCCTTTGGACTGAGAAAGATTGTGGGAAATGGGCTTTGGAGGAACAGCTCCAAGTCAGTGTTGTCGGTAATAAAAAGGCCTCCGGCAACAGTTGCGTTGTTAACATTATAAACTTGTTTGCCTAACGAATCATTTCTGTCCTGGCACACAACTATCTTCTTCCCCACCTGTTTCAATTTTTTCAAACTGTCACATGCATCAAGGAAAACAATTGGGAATTGGGTTGAAGATGAATTCCCCGGAAAAAGAGTAGACCCCGTGACGGAGCCTCCGTTGCCAAAATGCGCAGTTCCTTCAAAATCACGGTCGATTATGGCGGCGGCAACGGTGAGAACCCATGGGATGCCATTGTGCAAGGTGCCAAAGAAAGGGCCTTCATTTCCTGCAGATGTGGACACAAAGACACCTTTCTCCAAGGCTGAAAATGTGGCTATGGCAACAGGGTCCTCATACAAAGCAACCCCATCAAGCCCAAATGACAAGGACAAAACATCCACACCGTCTATAATCGCTTGCTCAATGGCAGCAATTATATCAGAAGACAAATTGCCCTCTTCCCAAAGAGCCTTGTACATGGCCACGTGAGCCTTCGGAGCCATGCCACTAGCTGTGCCCGGTGCATAACCAAAATAAGATGCCCCGGGCACATAATTTCCAGCTGCTGTGGATGAGGTGTGGGTCCCATGCCCATCTGTGTCCCTTGTTGAATTCACAGGAAATGTCAAGTTGGGGTTTTGGGCAATGAGCCCTTTGTTAAAGAACCTTGCCCCAATCAACTTTTTGTTGCACAAAGAGGAGTTGAATTGGGTGCCGCTCTCGCATTCACCTTTCCATCTTGGTGGGATTTCTGACATTCCATCGTCACTAAAGCTCTCACTTTCTGGCCAAACACCAGTGTCCACCAATCCAATTATGACATCTTTGCCATAATCTGCAACCGGCCAAGCTCCAGATTTGGAACTGAGGCCAAGAAACTGAGAGGAGTGAGTTGTGTCTGGTTTTACTGGCAAGTCTTTGACTGAAGAAATGTAGCCTGGAGAGGTTTTTAAGGCCTCGAGCTCAGAAAGGGAGAGACTTGCACTGAACCCATTTATGACATGAGTATAACTGTAAATAAGTTTAGAAGAGAGGGCAGAAGAAGAGGTGGTTGTGGTGGTGTTTGGCCTAAACTTGCTCAGTGCAGAGTTTACTGTGGCCAAATACCATGAATGGTGATCAGCAAAGGCTTTTGGCATCATGGTTGAGTCCATGTGGATGATATAATTGTTGGGTTGAGCCAAAGTGGTGGAGATAATTGCAATGGCAAGCCAAAAACACAAGCGAACATGATGACCAATAGCCATTGAAATTGAGCACAAGGGAGGGAGGAAGAGAAAATTCAGAACACAATATTGAATTTGTAAAGTTCGTAATTTTTATAGAGTTTTAAGGAGCATGGGAACCAATCAAGATATTCCTCACCACCATCTGATTTATTCCAACTTGTCCATTTGGTATCTTATAATTTGAGGGGACCCTTGATAACCTTAGTATCTCCATACATGATTGATGCCCAATTGCCCATACATTTATGGATTTGATGGATAATGGATGGCTTGACTTCAAAATATACACACTCCCCTAACTTATGGATTCTAATAATTGTGATCCTTAACATTTCAGTCACTAGATCAGGATCCTTCGTTTGGCAAGGCCATCTTGATGATGCTCGTGGTTGCTTTTGTTGTTGTTGCGCCAAAGTAAGGAAAAGGGAAGGGGTTTTCTTACACATACTACTAAAGTGTCATGAGGGTTTGAACATAAGACCACTAGTCTATAAGTTAATGCGACTAGACCCAGTTAGCATTGCTCTTCGGTTGCTTGCTTGCTGCTATATGACAGCATTGTCATTATATGGATGGGCCGCCACAAAAACAGGGGAATATGGTGAATTGGGTAACCACCGCATGCCTAAGGCAGCAAGTGGACGTAAATATCAATATGATTAACAAAAACAGAGTGAACCCATCATGTTCCTATCACTTTCAAAACAAAACAAAAAGAGAGAGAAATTTCCTGAGCATTTTGGTTTTTTTCTCATGCTGGTTCAGATGTTCCTTTCAAAAAAAGTTGACATAAAATTTAGTCACTTTGGCACACCAATTACATTATGTTCCTTTCTCATGCCGGCACGTTATGGCACACCAATTACATTATTGGTTATTTTCTTGTATAAGTAGGCCAGATAATAATATAAACCACAGGCATCATAATCTTATATATATGATCACTTATCTGGGTTTAAAAATAATAATAAAATATTTTTGGAAATTTTGCATGATTCTCCGATTGGTTTCATTCTTCCAAGTGAAGGGTGAGCTTGAGGTTTCAGTTTCACTCAGACCAAACCAGAGGCTGAGAGCAGTTGCTCGTGTCTAAGGGAATATGGTTGTTTTAGTGCACAATTGTAATGGACCGCCACTCTAGGATTTTCCTTTTGTACGGCCAAAGTGCAACCGAGCAAAGCATAGAAGAAGATATTCTACAGAGAGAAAAAGCTATCTTACGAAAATGGGCGGTGCATTTTGATCATGACATTGCCAAATTCCAGAGTCAACTGGTTGGTTGTTAATTACACGTCGGCTCATTCTTTTGTGCCCATTTTCATTTTGAACATCAAAACTACTATAAAAAAATAGGTTAAAGCAAAAGTTGCAGTGCAATTTCTTTCCCCATCTTACCAAAACAAACTACATTTCAAATTCTTTGTTATTTTTATTTTGACAAATATGGTATTCTAAATTATTTTATTGTATGGGAAATGGAGTTTGAACTCGAGTGAAATGAGGCAAACATAGAGTATTTACCAACTGACCTAATCCACATTTGTCATTTCAAACAATTTCGGTTTACTAATTTTCTTTTTCTTTTTATAACAAACCAAACATTTTGGGATGATCCGCTAGGCCTCCTCAGATTCTAGAATTAGCACTTGGCTACCCATAATTGGTAAGGCCCAATTGAGTTCAAACCCAGGACACATGACAGTAAAATACTAGGTAAAACAACCCATGATATTTGCACAATGACTTCTCCTTAAATCACCCGATTGCATCACTCCCTTCAGGTAAATTATCTGATTTTTCTTGATTTCCAAGCATGAACTATATTCGAATAATTAAAATGCCATAAAATTTCCAATAATTTTTTAAAGATAATTACCATGGTTATTAAGATAATATCTAACAAAATCACACAAAGATTTACAGAGAATCCAAGAGATTTATAGCTTAAGTTGTTAAGAACTACTCGAGAACCGGTGTTCGACTTCTCTTTCCCACAATGTGGTTCTATGGAAAAGAATTATGGTGAATATCACCAAATCACTTTTGTTTATTGCTCATTATAGAAATATTATGAAGGGTTTCACGTTTATGTTATGCCTTTCATAGTGAATATCTCCAAATCACTTAGTTTATGGCTCTTGGAAAAGAGTTTTGTAAAAATCTTTGCTCCAAAATCCTAAGCCAATTAATTACACAAGCATGTACTTGAACATGACCTTCTAATTAAACCATACACCCTAATAAACATGTTTTTAAAAAATATTTATAAAGCTCCCAAAACCCTTCTGTTATTTGCATCTCCCACATCTCCTCTGCCATAAGAGGCCTAACTACAAAGATGGGTTTGTGCTACATGATCTTGCCTCTGCTACTCTCAATGCTGCCACAAATAAACACTGCTGAAGAATACAAAACATATATCATCCACATGAACAACTCCCACAAATCTGCATCTTTCTTAACCCATGAGTCATGGCACAGGTCCATCCTAAAATCACAACCATCACCTCATGCAGATCAACACGACAGTGAAATGTTGCTGTACTCATACAACCATGTCATGCCCGGCTTCAGCGCCAGGCTCACACCCTCTCAGCTGTCTGAACTGGAGAAATCTCCGGCTCTGTTGCCACGAACCCGGAGTCTTTTGGACAGTTGACACAACACATAGCCCCAATTTTCTTGGTCTCAAACACAAACTTGGCTTATGGCCTGCTGCGTCCTACGGCGAAGGCGTGATCATGGGAGTTATTGATTCAGGAATTTGGCCAGAGAGTGAGAGCTTCAGTGATAAGGGAATGCCACAAGTGCCAGAAAGATGGAAAGGCAATTGCGAAAATGGAACAGCATTCACCTCATCTCTATGGAACAAGAAGCTCATTGGGGCTCAATCTTTTAGCAAAGGGCTCAAAGCTGCAGGACAACCCATCTCAGAATATGACCATGACTCACCAAGAGACTCCTTAGTTCACGGAACCCACACATCATCAACAGCGGCAGGCCATCATGTAGTCAGTGCAAGTCATTTTGGATATGCAAAAGGCACAGCAAGAGGGGTGGCACAGCGCGCACATGTGGCCATGTACAAGGTCTTGTGGTCAGAAGATACCATATTTAGTGCAAGCAGCGATGTGCTTGCCGGGATGGACCAGGCAATTGCTGATGGCGTTGATATCATATCACTGTCGATTGGCTTGCAAAGGCTCCCTTACTATGACAATGTCATTGCCATTGCTTCGCTTTCAGCGATTGAGAAAGGTATTGTTGTCGTCTGTTCTGCTGGGAATGATGGTAACTCCAATTCAATGAACAATGGAGCACCCTGGATCACAACAGTAGGAGCTGGAACGCTTGATCGTAGTCTCACTGCATCAATGACTCTAGATAATAACTTGACAGTGAAGGAACATCGTACTTCCCAGTGAGAGCTTACATTACAGATAAGCCATTGTATTATGGGAAAGAAAATGTGAAGAAAGCAACATGCGACTTTGGGGCATTGGATCCTAAAGAAGTGGCTGGAAAGGTTGTCTTATGTGATTACACTACGGAGTTTGATGTTGGACAGCAAAAGGAACACGTAGAAAAGGCAGGTGCTTTTGCTGGAATCTTCATGACCAATCTCTCAACTATGGTCCCAGAAGAGTTCAACATTCCTGCTATGGTTCTGTCATCTGATACAGGGGCTTTGATTAGAGAACATGTAACAAAGGTCAGCGCAACTCAAGCTAAGAGCCTGGCTTTTGTGCACACAAAGTTTGGTGCAAAACCAGCACCACAAGTGGCCCATTTCTCTTCAAGAGGACCGGACCCAAACAATCCAAGTATTCTAAAACCAGACATTATTGCTCCAGGGGTCGATGTGCTGGCTGCATTTCCAACTAACAAGAAATACATATTTAGCGTAAACAACTACGATTTGGCAACAGATTATGCATTGATGCCAGGGTCATCAATGGCAGCACCCCATGTTGCTGGAGTGGCAGCCTTGCTGAAAGCTGTTCACCGAGAATGGAGCCCTGCAGCCATCCGATCAGCGATCATGACCACAGCATACACAGATGACAATACTCATACCACCATCAAAGACCAAAGGGGCAGTCTTCCCGCCACGCCCTTAGATTTTGGGGCAGGCCACATCAACCCAAACAAGGCCATGGACCCTGGACTAATCTATGACATGGATGTGCAAGATTACATTGAGTTCCTATGTGGCCTTGAGTACAATGCTAAGCAGATGAGGGCTGTTATTCGACGATGGCGTTGGAGTTGCAGCGCACAACCTACGGAACTAAACTACCCTTCTTTTATGGCCATCTTCGATGGAAAAGACTTCCCAATAGCCAAAAACTTTAGCAGGGTTGTGACAAATGTGGGAAATACAAAATCAATTTATAGAGCAGTTTTGGAAGTTCCTAGCGGAATGAGGATTGCAGTGGAGCCTAACACTCTAAAATTCACTAAAAGACATCCGAAGCAACTTTTTCGCTTGAGCTTAGAGATCGAAAGCAATGCTCCGAACACGACCTATGGTTATCTCAAATGGGTAGATCAATATAACCACATTGTATCAAGCCCTGTAGTGGCAATGAATCACTAATTGATATGAACAGCAACTTCATGTGCAGGACTCAAGATTTTTTTATTCCTTATCGATTAATTTATGTAAATACTGTATAAAGCAACACATTTTTATATCATAGTAGCATGTTGCCTTTAAAATTTTGCATCAATGAAATTCTTTTTCAGATACCCTTAACCTCATCTTACCCAAAAGAAGTAAAATTACGAACCCAAAACCACAATCAGAATGCTTGAAAGAATGGTATAAACAAAGTACAAATATTTTGAAAGAAAAAACTCACAGGCAGAGAAAGAGAGTTGTAAAACACACCTCAGATACAAGCCTGTTACTTCCTTCAATGGCAGCAGTCAAAGTCCACAAAGAAAAGCCGAACAGGGAACCCAAAGTCCACCATGAACGTGTCTCTCCATCTCGAATGAACTTGGGTGAGTGAGGGTGAGCTGCAGATAAATGCCCCGTCTCCCCTGATGTTCTTATTTTTAGTAAAAGCCCAACTTTGTAGCTTTTATTATTTTTAGAACTAATTACGTAAATTTGAGTTGAGGTTTCTTTATATTTAACAGGCCCAATGTATTCTTCTTCAACCCCCAAAACATAAGAATTTAAATAAAATTTATAAAAAAATTTCTATAATGAAGTTGACAAAAATTAAGAAAACATTATTTGTGATTTACATTTTAAGCTTCATTTTAGTGTTGGGCTATGCCATTTTTAAAATATTTAAAAAAAAAATTAGAAAAAGACCAAGTATAGCCGGCCGGCTATACTATTTATTAAAATAAATAAAAAGAGCCCAGTATACCCGCGCGGCTATAGTATTTTCTTTAAAAAATTAAAAAAAAGAGGACCCGCCAAGCGCTAGGAGCCCACGTGTTTGAAACTGGTATAGCCGCACGGCTATACTATTTTTATAAAAATAAAATAAAAAACTGAGTAAGGCCAGACGGCTATATGATTTATTAAAAAAATTAAAAAAGAACCCTGTACTATTTATTAAAAAAAATTAAAAGAACCCCGTACAGCCGCACGGCTATACGATTTATTAAAAAAATTATAAACCGAGTATGCTATTTTTTTTAAAAACTTAAAAAACCACGTATGGCCGAACGGCTATACTATTTATGAAATAATTTTTTAAAAAAGGACCAGCCTATCGCTTAAATGCCCACGTGTCAAAAAAAGTATAAATCCTAGTATAGCCGCTCGGCTATACTATATTTTAAAAACAATTAATTAAAAAAGCCTAGTATAGCCGATCGGCTATACTAATTATGAAATTTTCAAAAAGCAGGGTATAGCCCGATGAAACAAAAGTGTATAGCCGACCAGCTATACTATATATTTAAAAAATTATAATAAAAAAAAGGAGCCCAGTAAAGCCGGCCAGCTATACTATTTTGAAAAAAATAAAAAACCCAGTCTAGCCGCTTGGCTATCCTATTCATTAAAAAATTATAAAAAAGCCCGGCACAGTCGCGTGACTATACTATTTATAAAATAACAAAAATTATTAAAAAAAGGACCAGCCTAGCGAAATTATAAAACCTTAGTATAGCCGAGCGGCTATACGATATGTTAAAAAATTTATAACAAAGCCTCATACAGTCGTTCGGCTACACTATTTAAAAAACAAAAAACAGTTTAAACAGAGTATAGCCGCCCGGCTGTACTATTTATGAATTTAAAAAACAAAGAACGAGGGCCCGCCTAGTGCCCAAGTGTCAAAAAAGTATTTCCGCGCGGCTAAACTATTTTTAAAAATAAAAATCGTAGTATAGCCGCGCGGCGAGAGAGATGCAACACTCTTTTCATGGCACAAGTTGACCGTTTCACCTAATAAAATCAAATGGAGTCTAGATTCATCACGATCAAATTAATGTCATAAGCCTGGCTACTTAAGGTGAGTTTACCTGTATTTGACCATTTCTGGGAAACCATATCTGAATCAAACCATTTCAATGGTATAAAAAATCAAAAAACACCACCGGATACAAAATAGCCTGCACAGATAACAAACTTGAATGATGCCATATTAGCTTTGAGCCAATCAAAACCAACATTTTACAAATTTGATCACCCCACAATTAGATTAGCAAACCAAGCAGGCACAGCTACTACAAATGTAATTCGACCTCATATATAAGTAAAAACCAAAGGAGAATTGCATGCGAAACTCCACCATATGCACTCCATTCGTCATAAAATTTCCAGAGATCACTCAATGTGAAATACTCAACCTTTTCTCTCTCCCATGGGTGCCATAGACGATTGAGCTTCCTAATCTCAGAATGCAGAACAATCATCAATACATACATGTTTAAAAAAACAAAATCAGCATGCAATTTGACGAAAAATCATTCAATTACAAACAACCCAGAAAGAGAAAAAGGCAGATAATTACAGAACTTGGGCAGCTCAACTTCAGGTCTTTTCCCATACCTCTGCTCCAAAATAAAATTTGTAAAATGATAGCCAAGTGTTGCCACCGAGATTACCAAACCAAGCAGGCACATCCAAGTGTTGCCACCCACATCGTCTAGCCACACCTGAAAACCCCATAATCAAACTAATGTACACCAATAATTAACAGAAGAAGATTCGGCATTCCATGGATTTGGTATCGCAAGACCTGATTTTGACATGGCCCTTGCAATGACAGATACAAATGTGCCCCAATATCTTGGGGCTAAGACTCAAAATTCAAATTTCATTTAGCTGATGGCTAGAACCAAATACTTACCCAAGAAACCTCCTTTCAATCTCTACGGCGATGGCAGAGCCTAAAGCCACCCAAAAGATATAGTTGTCGCTGAAAGACCCTAACCCAATAATATATTTTGGTTCACCTCTTTCTCTATCTCTTTGCAACCGCAAGCCCGACCTCAATTGTAATGCAAAGGGAGATACCAAAAAAACTTACTTGAGTATAGCTTGGAAGAAGAGCGGGAGTCGATGTTGAACGAAACGAGAGAGAGGCGTTGAAGGTTGTTGGTGTTGGAGGACTCGCCGTGTTCTATTTAGCAAACTCGCTATTTTGCGAAACGCGTTTCAGCCTCATTAAATTGGAAGAGCGAGTGAGGCCTTTTTTTACTGTTGGACTCCACAATTTCATTTAAGTTAGTCCTCCCTCGTACTAAGAGCTAGTTTGGCATTGCTGTGCTATGAAAATAATCACTGTAAGATTTGTTATGAGATAAATCAACTGTGAGATAAAGCAGTTTGGCGTTTGGTAAACTTTTTGTTAAAAGTGTTGTTGGTACTAATTTCTGGCATAATCAGAAATTGATTGTCACATAATCATTAAAATCCGTCGCTTTGAAACTGATTCCTGCATAATCAGAAAATGAAAGCACCTCATTAGCTGCTTTCACTTATAGCTTTCTCTCACAATAATTTTTAATAATAAGTGATTTTCTCATAGTTTACCAAATAAGCTGGGCTTCCCAAATTTTTTTAAAAATCACTTATCACTCCCAATAAGCAATGCCAAACGGGCACTAAATATAGTTTTCAAGTGCTATTTAATCAAGTTCAGTCTAGTGAGGCCTATCAAACATACCCTACGTGTATAATACTTAAATTTTATGTGTATTATTGAAAATTTTATATATATAAAATATGTATATTAAACATAAAAAATATGAACGTATATGTACAACATGAATATTGTACGTGAATTTTACTGAGTCTTTAAGATGTGTACAAAGCATGAATGTATTATTGAAAACTACGTGCGTATGTGTATAATACAATATTAAACGTGACTGTGCTAAATTCTTTATACAAGTAATAACTATGAAAAATTAAAAAATCAAAATGGGACAATAGAGACTCGGATAATGGCCTAAATAGTAATGGATAATGCTCTCATTAGTAATGGATAAAGAGTATAGCCGATCGGCTATACTATTTTTAAAACACAATTAAAAAAACCGAGTATAGTCGACCGGCTATACTATTTATTAAAAAAATTTTAAAAAATCCCAGTACAGCCGTCCGGCTATACTATTTTTTTTTAACAAAATTAAAAAAGGAAGCTATACTAAAAAAAGACCAGCCTAACGATTAGGTGCCCTCGTGTATAGCCACGCGGCTATACTATTTTATAATTAATTAATTAATTAAATTAATTTATAAATTTTAGTATATATTGTTTTTATTCAATAATATGTGAGAATTATGTGTATAATACATGAATTTGTGTGGATTATTAAAATTTTATATATAAAAATACGTGTATTAAACTTGAAAAATATGTACGTACATGTACAATATGAATATTGTACGTTTGCGTACGTGTTTACTACAATATTAAACATGAAAGTGCTAAATTCTTTAAATAAATTTCAAATTTCAGTTGCTTGCCACCCTCAAAGCAAGCACTTTTGTTTTTCGTTTTTCATGCTCTCTCTGTCTTCCTCCTTTGTCTTGGTTAACCCGATGGATATGAATCCAATAACAACTCTTTTATGTTTTGGATATTGTATCATGAACTTTTAACCTAGATGATAATAGGAAAGGGATAAGAACTTACTAGTAAATTTCAGCTTTTGGTTGCATTTGAAATTTCAATATGAAAAAGCTGGAGCATGCCTGCAAACCCAGTTAATGTCATGTGGACCCGTAATCTACAAAATAAGTTATTTTTAGGCGACATATAGCCCTTTGGTATTGTGAATGGATATCTGAAATGAAAACAAAAGGCATAAAATGTTGGCGTGACTTGTGGATATTGACTTACTTTCCTTACACACTAAGAATTCCTATTATAATTGTAATTGATTTACTTTAATTCCTGATTTCCTACTGCAAATAGATTTAGGAATTTATTATTTACTTGCCCATTCAGGTTTCGTTGTATTATAAATATGACCTCCTACAAGGAGAAGAATACACAAAAAATTCCCACAAACAAATATTCTCTCATAGTTTTCATATTTTAGCATGGTATCAGAGCGGCGATCTTGGAATTGCTGACTCTAGTTTCAAACCCCCGCCGCTGCTATGGGGGTTGATGATTTTTTCAACCCTCATGGAGGTAGCACCACCGACTCCTTCTCTCATTCTCCACCAACCATCATTGAGTTGAGTGCCCAGATGGCTCCGCTCCTACAGATGCAGACTTTGACCCTGAACCCGATCCAGAATTCGGATCCTTTTTTGACGACCCCGACCCCGACCCTGACTATGACGACGACCCCGACCCCGACCCCGACTATGACCCCGACTATGACGACGACGACCCCGACCCCGACCCCGACCCCGACCCCGACTCCGAAGACGACCCCGACCCCCACTCCGATGATGACCCCAAACCCGAATTTGTCTCTGATTCAGACCCTGATCCCAATTTCGACTCCGACTCCGGCCCCGACTCAGGCTCAGATTCCGATCCCAATTCCTACTCAACCTGTATCTTATGCATCTTCCGCTGCACAAATTATGACTTCTAGACTAACGACCCCGACACGTGGACTAGATTGCGCATATTGTGGTGATCCACGACACACTTGTGAGACTTGTTTTAAATCGCATGGCTACCCCAATTGGTGGGCTACTCTTATAGATCGAGGACAATGCAATATGACCAGTAATGGTACTGGTTATGGATTCCATACTTCCGATAAGATTGATTCCAGGAGCTGGATAATTGATTCCGGTGCAACTGATCCTATGACGTTTGATCCTGATGATTTTCTGAATACTACACAACCTCGACGAACCTGTATTGCAAATGCCAATGGTGTTACTTATCGTGTGACAGGGGCTGGCACTGTTGCACTCTCATCCTCTCTCACACTGTCTAATACTTTACGTGTTCCATCTTTATCCACTAAATTATTGTCAGTTAGTCAGCTTACTGAACAATTGAATTGTTGTGTACTCATTTACCCGAGTTTTTGTTTGCTTCAGGATATTCACACTAAGGAGATTCTTGGTCGTGGTACTAAGAGAGGGGGGCTATATTATGTCGATGACTTCAGTCCCGGCATGGCTAACAGCGTGACACATCCCTTTGATAGCAAACAAAAGCAAATCTGGTTGTGGCACCGTCGATTGGGACATCCTTCTTTTAGTTATATGAAGCATCTTATACCAGATTTATTCTCAGGTTTCAAGGACTCTGACTTCACATGTGATACTTGTATTTTGGCCAAGAGTCACCGTGTGCCCTACCTGTTGAGTACGAACAAGTGTACTACTCCATTTACGTTAATTCACTCTGATGTCTGGGGACCTTCTCCTATCACTGCTCCTTCTGGTGTTCGATGGTTTGTCACATTCATCGATGATTGTACACGGATGACATGGCTTTATTTGCTGAAGAATAAAAACGAAGTGTTTTCCTGTTTTCAGTCCTTCCACAAACAGATGAAAACTCAGTTTAATGCTCAAATCCAGATTCTTCGCTCCGACAATGGTGGAGAATTTGTCAATCATGACTTTCAGACTTACTTCCAACAACATGGAATTATCCATGAGACGACTTGTCCTCAGACACCACAACAAAATGGTGTTGCTGAACGAAAGAATCGACATCTTCTTGAAACCGCCCGAGCACTTCTGATTGGCGCTCATGTTCCTCGCCATCACTGGGATGATGTTATTGTTACCGCAGTTCATCTGATCAACCACATGCCTTCTAGTGTACTGACCTTTAAAACTCCCTTACAGGTGCTTGCACAACACAGACCTCTGCCTTCTGTTTTGGTACTCACACCCCGAATCTTTGGATGTGTGGCTTTCGTTCATCTCCACAAAAATCAACGTAGCAAACTTGATCCATGTGCGCTTCGTTGTGTTTTTGTGGGTTATGCCACTCATCAGAAAGGCTACCGTTGTAATCACCCTCCTACCCAACGAACCTATGTCACTTTGGATGTGACCTTTCTGGAATCTGAGCTGTTCTTCCATGACCCATCATCCAATTCTACACTTCAGGGGGAGATACGAAGTGAAGAGCAGAATTGGAGCAACTTGGAAAATCAAGAAATTCTCCTTTGTACAGAAATGATTGATCATTCCGAGTCTGGAGCACGAGATTACTCTCAGTTGAAAAGCGACCAATCGCCCATTTATAGCGATCAATTGCCTGACCCACCTGATCCACGCGAAGATATTTCTGATCCGAGTCTCACACTTACAGACAATACAGAACAACAAGATGAAGACCCCCCCTCTAACTCAACAGTACCAACAGACCAATCTCTTGAGAATATCCTTGAGGTAACTACTCCTACTAGACTTGTGCATTTAGATGATAAAACTATTGGATATCAATTACCTTTCAGGCAAAATCGTGGGAAGCCACCAAACCGTTATTCACCTGATATTGGCAAGACATCCAAGTATCCAATTGCAAATCATGTATCCACTGAGAAGCTGTCTGAACCACTTAAGGCTTTTGTGCATCAGTTGTCTGCTATCCATATTCCAACCAAGGTCTCTGAAGCATTGAAAGATCCTAAGTGGGTCCAAGCTATAAAAGAGGAGATGAAAGCCCTTGAGAAAAATCAGACTTGGACATTGGAGATTATACCCCGAGGAAAAAAGACTATCGGATGTAGATGGGTGTTTACTATAAAACACAATGCAGATGGATCTATCGAGCGATACAAGGCAAGACTTGTGGCAAAAGGGTACACACAGACCTATGGTATAGACTATGAAGAAACCTTTGCTCCCGTTGCAAAGTTAAACACCGTCAGAGTCTTATTGTCCCTTGCAGCTAATTTATATTGGCCACTACACCAGTTTGATGTAAAGAATGCTTTTCTACATGGCGAACTCACGGAGGAGGTGTACATGGACATTCCTCCTGGATATAATACTACTCAGACTGGAACAGTTTGCAGGTTACGAAAAGCATTGTATGGATTGAAACAGTCACCACGTGCATGGTTTGGACGGTTCACCATGGCAATGAAGAATAATGGTTTCAAACAGTGCAACTCAGATCATACTTTGTTCTTGAAACATCGAAAAGGGAAGGTAACAGCATTAATAATTTATGTTGATGATATGATTATTACTGGGAATGATAAACAGGAAATATCACAGCTACAAGACTATCTGGCTACGGAGTTTGAGATGAAGGATCTAGGTGGACTCAAGTATTTCTTGGGAATTGAGGTGGCTCGATCGCAGCAAGGCATATTTCTCTCTCAAAGGAAATATGTCTTAGACTTGTTGACAGACACAGGAATGCTAGATTGTAAACCTGCGGACACTCCTATTATTCAGAATCATCATCTTGGAGAATATCCGGATCAAGTTCCAACTAACAAAGAAAGATACCAAAGGTTAGTGGGAAGATTGATCTATTTGTCACATACTCGACCAGACATTGCTTATGCGGTGAGCGTTGTCAGTCAATTTATGCACTCTCCAAGTGAAGACCATATGAATGCAGTTCTTCAGATACTTAGATATTTGAAGTCTGCACCTGGAAAAGGACTTATGTTCTCAAAGCATGGTCATCTAAATATTGATGGTTATTCAGATGCAGATTGGGCAGGTAATGTAACAGATAGAAAATCCACATCGGGTTACTTCACATTCGTGGGAGGTAATTTGGTGACATGGAGAAGCAAGAAACAGAATGTAGTAGCTTTATCCAGTGCAGAAGCCGAGTTCAGAGGCATGACTAAAGGGATTTGTGAACTTCTTTGGTTAAGAAAGTTGCTTACTGAACTTGGGTATAAACCTACATCCACAATGAATCTCTTTTGTGATAACAAGGCTGCTATAGCCATTGCACAGAATCCGGTTCAGCATGATCGTACTAAACATGTTGAGGTGGATCGACACTTCATCAAACAAAAGCTTGAGGCTAAAGTGTTTCAGTTTCCTTTTGTGAAATCCGAGGATCAATTGGCGGATATTTTGACAAATGCGATTTCCAGTAAAGCATTCCACAATTCACTAGATCAGTTGGGCATTGGCGACATCTATGCACCAACGTGAGGGGGAGTGTTGGCGTGACTTGTGGATATTGACTTACTTTCCTTACACACTAAGAATTCCTATTATAATTGTAATTGATTTACTTTAATTCCTGATTTCCTACTGCAAATAGATTTAGGAATTTATTATTTACTTGCCCATTCAGGTTTCGTTGTATTATAAATATGACCTCCTACAAGGAGAAGAATACACAGAAAATTCCCACAAACAAATATTCTCTCATAGTTTTCATATTTTAGCATAAAAAAGAACAACTTCTGGGTGGCTTGACTTGGCATGCAGATTGGTTTTAACTTTTAATAGAGTGATGAGAACTCCTAAAGATTAGAGTTCAAAGAAAGGAAAAAGACAGAAAAGAAAATCCAGGCCAACAAGAAGCCAGACAAGGAGGATGAAAATCCAGGCCAACAAGGAGGACAATCCAATTGATCTAAATGGCAACGAAAGAACCTATAGTACGCGTTTTGTTTCGGCTAATGCAGTGGACTATTTACCCTTTTCAATGCAAACACAAGAAACCAAACAAAATCCAATATCATTCAGAGTCAAGAACTTGACATATGGAAAATCGACCAGAAAGTTTTATTAATTAAACATGGACATTGAACATAACGTTCTCTGCAATTAAACAAAGAAGGTCAACATCATCCAACAAGCAACACAACATGGTTCCTATAAAGCTCAAAAATCCCTCCATTTCCTCTGCCATAAGACTCATAACTAGAAAGATGGGTTTGTGCAATGTGATCAGTATTTTACTGTTAATGTTGCTGCAAATAACCAATGCAGCATCAAATGCTGAGGAATACCAGACATACATAATTCATATGGACCATTCTCACAAGCCTGCATATTTCTTGACGCACGAGGCATGGCACAGGTCCACCTTAAAATCATTGTCGTCCACCTCTCCTGCAGATCGTGACGACAGTGAAATGTTGCTCTACTCATACAGCCATGTCATGCATGGATTCAGTGCCAGGCTCACACCCTCTCAGCTGTCTAAATTGGAGAGTTCTTCAGCTCATGTTGCCACGTATCCGGAATCTTTTGGCAAGATGTTCACAACACACAGCCCCAAGTTTCTTGGACTCAGACAAAACCTTGGCTTATGGCCTGCTGCCTCATATGGCCAAGATGTGATCATAGGGATCATTGATTCAGGAATTTGGCCAGAGAGTGAAAGTTTTGGTGACAAGGGAATGTCAGAAGTGCCAGAAAGATGGAAAGGCGCGTGTGAAAACGGAACAGCATTCACCCCATCTCTCTGCAACAAGAAACTCATTGGTGCTCGATCTTTTAGCAAAGGGCTTGAAGCTGCAGGAATAAGCATCTCCAAACAATATGACTATGACTCGCCAAGAGACTTCCTTGGTCATGGAACCCACACATCATCAACAGCTGCAGGCAATCATGTACTCAGTGCAAGTCATTTTGGATATGCAAAAGGCACAGCAAGAGGGGTGGCACCGCGCGCACATGTTGCCATGTACAAGGTCTTGTGGGCATCAGATTCAGAAAAGAGTGCAGCTAGTGATGTGCTTGCTGGGATGGATCAGGCAATTTCTGATGGGGTTGATATCATGTCACTGTCTATTGGCTTTGACTTCCTTCCTTACTACAATGATATCATCGCCATTGGTGCTCTTTCAGCAATTGAGAAGGGGATTGTTGTTGTCTGCGCTGCTGGGAATGATGGTTGGGCTGAAAATTCAACATACAATGGAGCACCCTGGATCACAACAGTAGGAGCTGGCACGCTTGATCGTAGTTTCACTGCAACATTGACTCTAGACAACGGCTTGACAGTGGAAGGAGAATCATACTTCCCAGAAAGCGTTTACATTTCTGATAAACCATTGTACTACGGGAAAGACAATGCAAGCAAAGCAATATGCTACTATGGGGCATTGGATCCTAAAGAAGTTGCTGGAAAGGTAGTCCTCTGTGATAACACCATGAAGACGGATGTTGATGGACAAAAGGAAGAGGTTCGGAGTGCAGGTGCTTATGCTGGAATCTTCATGACAGATATGTCACTTTTAGACCCACAAGACTTTGTCTTTCCAGCTCTAATTGTGCCAATTTCTACTGGGGCCGTGATTAGAGAGTATGCAACCCAGGCCAATACAACAAAAGTTAAGACCTTGACCTTTGTGCACACCAATTTGGGGATAAAACCAGCACCACAAGTAGCATACTTCTCTTCAAGAGGACCAGACCCGATCACTCCAGGCATTCTAAAACCAGACATTCTTGCTCCAGGGGTTGACGTGCTGGCTGCAGTTGCACCTAACAGGTTGTTCATAGAAGTAAACAACTATAATCTGGCGTCAGATTATCAACTGATGTCAGGGACGTCAATGGCAGCACCCCATGTTGCTGGAGTGGCTGCTCTTCTAAAGGCTGTTCACCGCGAATGGAGCCCAGCAGCCATTCGATCAGCGATCATGACCACAGCATACTCCCTCGACAATACTAAGACCACCATAAAAGACCAATGGGGTGGTCTTCCAGCCACACCTTTGGAATTTGGTGCAGGCCACATCAACCCAAACAGAGCCATGAACCCTGGACTCATCTATGACATGGATGTGCAAGATTACATTGAGTTTCTATGTGGGCTTGGATACACTGCTAAGCAAATGAGTGCTGTTATCAGGCGAAGTCAATGGAGCTGCCGCCAACAGCCTACTGAACTGAACTACCCTTCTTTTATAGCCATCTTTAATGGCACAGACGGTTCTCCGAAAGCCAAAAACTTTAGCAGGGTTGTGACAAACGTGGGAGACGGCACATCGATTTACAAAGCATTTTTGGAAGTTCCTAGTGGAATGAAGATTGCAGTAGAGCCTAGTAGTCTAACATTCACTGGGAAAAATCAGGAGCAAGATTTTGTTTTGAGGGTCGAAATCGATAACAATGCTCCTAAGGTGACCTATGGTTATCTCAAATGGATTGATCAACAAAACCACATAGTGTCAAGCCCTGTAGTGGTCATTAATTACTAGAGGTCATGATACTATCAGCATATTCTTTCTTTTTTTGGTCAATATCAGCATATTCATGCATAGAAGGAAAAACAATTGAACTTCATAGCATCTTCCAGTTGTTAAACTGCTACTCTTTGACAGTCTTTGAACGAAGAGAAACAGAGAGTAGGAAAAAAAAAGATGATCAAGATAAATAAAGAGAAGAAAGATGTGGAATCTTATATTGTTTCCTGACTCATTTCTATTCTTATTTATCCTTTGAATAAAGTGGTGCGAACACAAGATTTCTGGGTAGTTAGATTCTACATATACGAAGAGCATGTCAATTATTCAGGTTCTTTGTTTTTCTTTCTTTTTTCTTCTTGAATAACACCATGAAAAAGCTTCCATCTTTTACTTTTCTAAAGTAACAGTAGCCTATAATTAAGGGCAAGGCTTGCTCTTTTTTGTCATACGATGTTTCGTTCAGAGACATTCAACTTTCGCGGGCAGTCGTTGCCTTTAGTTACTTTCTCCCCGATTTGCCGTGTCGGTGGTCTCTGATAGTCAAACGCATAAATCATGCGAGCTAATGACCCTATATTAAATTATAATTCATAAAATCAACAAATATTAATTATAATTTATAAACAAAAATATTATAAAATTTTCCAAAACTTAGGAAGGCATTGACATATGGGCACATATGTCATTTCATCAAAATTTGGTACCAGGCGGCAATGTACAGCTGCGAGAGGTAGAGCCCCATGGAAGACCAGTCCCTTTTTTTTAATGTGCTGTTTCTGTTTACAATCTGCATTTTTCTGTTTAAGCGACACGTCAAATACCACAGATTTTCAGTCTAAAAGCGAAACAAAAAGAAAACAAAATGCAAAACCACCAACAATGCTTTTGGTGTGGGGCCTAATGAACAAAGAATAAAAAGCCCCCTTCAGAAAAAAGACAGAAAGAGAAGGTCCCTGTGATGACTTTTACATTAACACCAAACCAAACCGGCATAAAGCATAATTATGGGGTCCAAAGGTTGAACACCTTTATGATTTATGCATACAACATTCATAGCTGTCAAGGTTTCTTCTGCAGCAAAAACAAACCCCACACCCTTAAAGCCTGTGACAGAATGCAATACAAACTCTTGTGAATTTGTAGGACCTAAGTTATTCTAAGTCAACCTAAACCTAGCATGAATGTTGTTGATATTGCCTCTTAACTGAAATACCCTAGTAACAATGCCTGCATGTTGTTCTTTGTCAGTCAAAAATTTCAATAATCAGAATTTACAACTTACCTATTCAATGAAAAAAATCAGTTCATGTTAAAATATCAAACAAATTGAAGGCCATAGGATTGCAATGATTCGAGAATTACGATTTATGAAAATTCCCTTGGGACCGAATTACCATAGAAGAGCCGGTGGAGTGAAAAACACTAATCTGGTTTATTTCAATTACATTGAGAGAAAAGGAACGAAATGCTAGAGAATCCACCGAAGTGCAAGCTCATATTGACATGAATGGCTATACAGGGGAAGTAATTAACAGCTACATAATTTAACCTATCCCTAGACAGAAGCATAGGGGCAAAACAAGGTGAGTCAATTCACCTTACTCGTGAAACTGGTGACTGGTGAGGCTAATGCTCTTCTTCCAATTCTCGCTTTCTCCATAATGACTGGTTAGTTTGGGCACCACTCTCATACCCACTACTATCACCTGATTCAATCACGCGCTTGTCCATCCTTGAAGCATCACGTGGTGACCGTCCATATTCTCTTCCAGCCCTGCGGTCCTGAAATTATTCACAGAAAACTTAATCATGGATGAGAAATAAAATCCATGCAGGGTAAACTTTGTTTTACATGCTTTCATGTGAAGGAAAAAAAAAAAGAACAGGGCAAACCTCATTTTTCTATAAAAGTTCTTTAAATACAATTAGATCAATTTACAGTAAAAAATCTCACGTGGAGACTATAGACCTATTGATAAGTACCATGAGTTGCTTACACGCAAAGCACAAACCAAAATTTAAGATGAAACCATATATATTTTTGGCGCATTTGCAATAACAAGATCTAGGGGACTCAAATTATTTATCTCCAAGATTTGCACATTATATCAAATCGACAATTTCTTAAAACACTGGATCTAGGTAAAAGAAATGCAGCACCCATGCAACTAATGTGAAATCTAAATTCCATGCCAATCCTTAATCATCTAGAAATGCTTGTATTTTTAGCTAAAGAAATAGATAAAAGGTTGTTGGTAGTCGCAGAATGCAAGTCCATGAAGACAAATAACGAAACACTTTGACAGCAGTTTCAAACAAGGTTTCGCTTCATAAATCAGCTAGGAAATAGACGTCTAGCTGGCAAGATTAATTAGGGGAAGAAATGAACGCAGACTTACATCTCGGAAAGGGAACTCATCAGCTTCAAGCATATGTACCACATGCCCCATTTTTGGCCTCTTTTGAGCATTCGGGTCCACGCAACGCAAGGCAACCAAAAGAGCACGCTTCAGTGCCCTTGAAGAAGGTATCTCTGGTAACCTAGGATCCAAAACTCCCTCAGCAGTTCGATTTGTAACCATTGCTTTAAGCCACTCAACTAGGTTCACCTGAAGTTTGATCACCAATCAGCACCAGTTATTCTGGTTGGAAGACAATGTTATCAAGTAATCTTGATCATGAAAACAAACCTCTCCTTGAGGGCGGCTGTAGTCCACTGGGTTTCTCCCAGAAATTATCTCCATTATGAGAATTCCGAAACTATAAACATCACTTCTTTCATTCAACATACCAGTACTAGCATATTCTGGAGCTACATATCTACAAAACAAAACCAGATATGTGATTCAGTTTTGCAAGAACAAGATCATGACTCCCAGATACGAAGCAAGTAATAGGCAAGTAGGGAGGTTAAACTCACCCGAATGTTCCCATCACACGAGTTGTCACGTAACTCCTTTCTGAGCCCAGGAGCTTTGCTAAGCCAAAGTCAGATACTTTTGAATTCCACTGCTTATCAAGTAAGATGTTGCTAGACTTTATATCACGGTGAACGACCTTGGGCTCAAGCCCCTCATGCAAGTATGTCAACCTATGATGTTCGCAAAGTTTTAATTACGATAAACAACAAAGATTCAAAAACAACTGAGGTCATTCAACTCAAGGAATACCCTTTCGCTGTCCCAAGTATTATATTCATACGAATCTCCCACGTAAGAGGGCTGGTAGGCCCAACATCTCCATGAAGCCATTGTTCCAAATTTCCATTGTCAACATACTCATATACAAGCATCCTATAAAAACTCAAGTTTATTAGCGCAATCATTTCAGGAAATTATATTATACTTGATCCATAAAGAAGAAATCATCAGAAAGATTTTTAACAAATTAGCCATCAACAGAAGGTCTTGCATTAAACAAAAGATCGAAAGAAAATACTTTATAACAATGAAGGTAAAATTACCGATGAGCTCCTTCAGCACAATAACCAAGCAACCTTACTAAATTCTTATGGCGAACACGGCCAATTGCTTCAACTTCGACCTTAAACTCCTTCTCAGCTTGTCCCCTGAACCAAGCCAACTAAGCCATTAAGCTTTCTCATGGCCAACTCCCCAATACAAAGGTCATGCAGCAGCTGGAACATAAATAGTATATTTTGCCCAAACGCATGAAAATCTAACAAATTTAGTTCACTGCCCAAGCTAAGGTCTCAAATTTCCCAATTGGGTTCACAGTGAACATGATAATAATCTCGAATTACCCAGAACTAGTACAATCCATAGCAAAAGTTGAAAACAAACTCTGCAAAACACTAACTACACCATAAAGAAGCGAAATTTACATACTTGTTATTGAGCAAATTCTTGACAGCAACCATATGATTATCCTCAAAGATACCACGGTACACAATTCCATAGCCACCTTCACCAATCACATTCTCATCAGCAAACCCATTAGTAGCATCCTCAAGCTCTCTGAGAGTGTACCAATGGCCCCAACCCAAATGCGAAACTTCAGGCACAGCCATCAGCCCCTGGTCCCCAGAACGAGCCTCACCACTTCCATGCGAGGACCCCCCTCCCTTCTCCGGGTACGAAATCCGATGGTCCTTCCCAATCTCAATGTGAATTCTTTGTCGGCCACCACCCCCAGCGGGGCTCTCATGATCCTCCGGCTGAAGAAGCAGGGCTTGGGCTCTGGCCAAGGGCTCCGAGTCAGCAACCGGGTCGGGGTGGTTCTGGTGCTGGATGGGATTCGGGTCGGGTACTGGGTTCCGAGCGTGGTCGATTCGGATTTCTTGGATCTCCTTAGAGACGTTCGGGATGGTTGAATTCTGATTAAAGGTCTTGGCTTTTGAGGAACTACTGTTGCGCCGTGAAGTGAACCAGAGTGATATGAGGAAGAGAACCAGAACAATGGCTGCTCCTACACAAATTCCCAAAACAACCCACAAGTGCAAACCGAAAATGGAGGTCCGCTTTGAGAGCTGGTCGTTCAGAAACGAGTAACCAGACATTGTAATAGTCACTTCTTCTTCTTCACATGAAGAAGGAGAAAAAATAAGAAGAAGAATAAGAAAAAAGAAGAAGAAGAATGCTTAGAATGGAGACAGAGAGTCAGACAAAGAGAGAGTATTCAGTGACAGTGGGGACTTGATAAATGAGAGATTGAGAAATTGGGCTGCTGAGCTCAGACTGAGTGGGGTTCACAGAGAGAGAGAGAGAGAGAGAGAGAGAGAGAGCCAGCACAAATCATGAGAATCCTCCACTAACCTTCTTCTTATGCTTATGCACAAGTGTAAATCTCTGTGCGTGTAATTATGGTATCTATTTCTGGTCTAACTTGTATTAACTATTGTGCTCTCCATTTTTATCCCATTTTGACTTCATCCAAAACATGTAACGTGTTAACATAACAATGTACCTAGCAATGCGAAAACTATCGACAGTCTGTTGTCATAAATATTATGCTCTAGTGTCATTGCTCTATGTGGCCCTTTTTACGAGATCCACACGTATTTATGATTATGAATTACTTGCAAAAAAATGTAAAATAAATTATATCTTATACAGACAGATTCACTCTAACTCTTAAAATAAACTCGTCAATCTAAAAGGTCAAAAAACTAGTTGTAGTTGTACCATATGCTTTGACTATAGAATTTGTTTAGTTATCCAACACATTGTTTTAAAATAGTAAGCAAAGTTGATACCACCAACCAGGAGTGGTTCAGTGATTTGTTCGTCATTTGGATAAGACTCTAGGATTCAGTTGGGTTTGCTCTCTAGTTCGAGTCCCAGCAGTTGCAATATCTGGTGGCTAGCGACAGGCTCAGTTCCGCTAATAGGAATTAATCAAACTTCGCACAAGCTGACCTAGACACCTCATGATACTTAAAACAATAATAAAAAGTAAACAAAGTTGGGATACTCTATTAACTTTGTTCATTAACTATGATTTTTTAATTCCCATTAATTATAATTATTTTGTTGTGGGCTATCGACTTGTTGATCATTGGATATGGTGCTGACTGGTTTTGTATCCAAAGATTCTAGTTTTGTTAATGGGGCCTTAAGTCTTGTTTGGTATACGATCCTTTTTATAATGCTTGAGGAAAGAATTAGGAAATCCGTGGCCAGGGAAGAAAATGATTATTGAAAGAAAGGATGAGAGGTGGTGCTTTATAAATTTAAGGGACGGCAGAATTTGATTCCTTATTATTAAATTCAAGCTTTTAGTTGCTTTTCTTCCAATGTTGGATTTTGTGTTTGACTCTGGCCATGCAGGATATTATAAATAAGAGACCTTTTTAATTAATTTTTTACTTAATTATATTTTAATTCAGCCTGAGTTATGTGTCATTGGGATTGGGATTAGGATTAGGATTAGGATTGCATTGTTTTCCATCTCTTAATATGATTTTTACTATTTTCTTTTAAAAGTAGGTTAACATCAAACTGGGGTGTCTTCTTTGGGTCCACTCTAACTGGACACTAGTGTTGTGTAAAGTGGACTTGAAGGCCAGAGAGGCCGGTAGCTGGCGAATGCTCTTGCTCTTGTGCTAGAGAATCTCAATTTCCCCACAAGAATTTGAGATTTTGTTCTTTCCTTTTTCTTTTTCTTTTTCTGTTGGAAGGGAGTGAGGTTAGAAATGTGAATGGGTTAGGGTAAGGATTATGATTCCCCCGTTGCATGTTCGACTCCCTCTCCTGTTAAGCGGAAAAAAATGAAGAAGTTAATTGAATTACAGACATGCTTTTTAAATAAATTTTTTCCAAAATATTTTCGCAATGTCATTCTCTGAGGTCATTGTTTAGCAGTTGTCAACATTTTTCATGCACCATAAGTCATCAAAGTTAGGTTTGGAAGTAAATGATAGGCAACTTTTTTTTTTC
Organism: Prunus persica; assembly: GCF_000346465.2. Classification (NCBI taxonomy): domain Eukaryota; kingdom Viridiplantae; phylum Streptophyta; class Magnoliopsida; order Rosales; family Rosaceae; genus Prunus; species Prunus persica. The sequence continues at coordinate 37,046,454 of NC_034009.1, read as the reverse complement.
ATTTCTGTTTTTGGTGAGTGGCACATCTTAGGTTTGATGCCATTGCCATCTCATTCTAAAGCGAGAGTGTGCGCACGTTTTTTTTTTTGTTTTTTTTTTGCCATCCTTGATTGGAAAACAAAAAACAAAAAAATAACATGTTAATGTGACTAAACAGTGTAGCAGCCATGTGAATGTGCCATTTGTTCAAGGGGAAGGACTGAGACAAGTCTAGTGGTAGCTGCTGCCAGCAGTCATATAGTAGGGACACGTATGAGTTTCTGAGGTGGATTGGATTTAGTCCCCCAATCACCGCACTAAACATACTTAATTTGAGCTAATTGGGTTCATCGAGTAAACTTAATTTTTTGATAATGGAGGAGTCACAAGGCCCAAAACAAACAGAACAACTAGCCCATTGGCCTTATACACGCGGCTCATGGTCCATAAACACCAGCAAGATCATTCAGAACAGTTGACCAAAGGTACACAAGTGAAAGCAATTTTCTACAATATATATCAAGTATGTTCAACAGGACAAGAGCCACAAATTTATTTCACCTGCTGCTAGTTTGAATGTGTCCTCCACTGATAATGCCTCAGGGAAATGATCACAAGCTCCACCCGCCTGATTCAGAAAGAAGAGTATAAAGCCAGCAGATTAATTAATCAAGTGATCATTATAATTAAAAGTAATATTTTGGGTTACTAATTAAGCATGAATTCTTAGACTTACATGAGCATGGATCATGTACATGCAACGATATTGATCCGAGGAGACGTGAGCAGAGACTACATCCAGTTCATGCTTCTCTAGAATGTACAAGATGGTTGTCAAGAGCCCTGGCTTTCTCGGCGAACAAACACTGAACTGAGCATCAGGGCCGCAAATGTTCACGACAACAGTTGGCGAAAACCACGTCTCGAAGCAAGCGGGAGAAAGAGAAGCTGGGAATGCATTTGTGACCATCAAGTTCTTTGATGGATGTAGAAGATCAGCCAAAAACGCTTCCCTTGTCTCACCAGCTAGCTCTGTGTTTGATGCTATCAATGCACTAGTGCTCTGGAGTTTGTCAAGCTTTTGTTTTTGTTTTGTTTGAAGAGTTTTTTCCAAGGACTTGATATATCTCACTGACTCATCAACAATGGTGGACTTATCTGCCTGCATACACATCATTGAAACATAATATATATATTTAGACTTGCATTTATATGATCTAAAAAAACTTTTGAGTTTGAAGATTACATGCCTTAGCTGGAAGCTGAGGAAGCAGAGCATGAAGGCTAGAGAACATGTCCCTCATCTTCTTCCTTCTTTCCCTCTCAGTCCAAGTGTGCATGCCATGCTCTGATTCATTACCACCACCACTTGCAGCCTTGCCAGTACTTTCTTTGATCACCCCTTTCTCCATTAATGCAGAGCTTGAATTAAGATATGAGTTCACATTCATCCCCATCTTTTCTAGCTTCAACAACTCTCCACCACCACAAGTGCCTAAATTGGAATTGGGAGATCCCAAAACAGAGTTTTGCTGTAAGCAAGACATTGGGTATTGGCTAAATGATCTTATAGATAGGGGGAAAAGGTGGCTTGGGGAGTTCCAGAATTGAGAAAATATATAAGGGACTTGGTTTAAAAGTTGAATGGGACGTTTTCACAAACAGGTGGAAGGTGACAAAGGTGGTGATGGTAGGCTTTTTGTTGAGCTTTGAGGATTATGATTAGGATTTTGGGCTACACAACAAAATACAATCATGAGTCGAATGCCGTTATTTTGGCGTCCAAACAAAAACCGGAAGCTAATTTTAGAGACTTCTTCTTAAGCGGGGCCCTCCAGCTTTCACTTTTATTTACTTATTCACCCTCCTTCCCGCCTTTTATTACCGAATCACCATCCCTCCCTCCCCTTCCTTTTTTTCGTTATAGTGTCTTCACTCTCAAAGTCTCAGTGGGTACATCAATATTTTTTGGGTTGCCAATTCAAAAATATAATGAAATCCTAATCATAGACTAATGGTTTGCCTATTAGACTATTTTAGAGAGTTATATTTCTTTGGTGCTAATTTTGTACTTTTTTATAGAATAGAAGTTGACAGATAATGGAAGTCCAGTATAGAATAGGACTAATAAAAGGCTATAATTAATCAATATATTTTTTTTTTCCGGTTTCAAGCATTTCAATTAGGTTATATATCTACCTCCCAATTAAAATAAACACAATTCATTATTTAAGGCAATACTATTCTTTAGACATTACAGATTAAAGCATAATCATGAGCTAGGTCTTACTGGTATTTTATTCGTTTTCTTGATCAACGGATGAATTCGAACTTTGAACATCTTTTAACATTAGAAAGAGAAATACTAATATAAGATTACCTATAATTATGTAATTCACTTCGTTACAAAATTTCATAGACACTTGCAACTTCAATGTTATTATCATAATCTGCCTAAGCTCACATGAGTGAAAACTCAACAAGGTATTTGAGAAAATAAAAATAGAAGACATGAACCTTCTCCCCGAAAATAGCCAAGACCAACAATCGTATCAGTGTCATGTTGGTAAATTGCGGTGAAGTTGGAGGACGAATAAATTGCAGTTGGCATGAAACGGCCGTTATGACAGATATGTCATAGGTGTATCAAAAGGAAAGAAAATTCTGACACCAAAACTGCAGCCAAAGAAAAGCATCCCATCCTTTTCATATATTGTCTCATTGCAGAGAATGAGACAAACTCTTCTGATCTTCCATAGAAAACGCTTTCTTCTTTACCTGTAACGCTATCGCTACTCATCAGCCTCGTCCCCGTTTGATGCCTTACCCGAATTCTCAAACATTGGCATTTCTGATAGTAGTTCATATGCCACTGTATATAATTAAGGTTTTTTGGAAAAAGAAAATAAAAATCATGAAGGACAGCAATTGAGATTTGAGATATCCATCCAAAGCTACAAAAGACCATGGCTTTATAAATGGCAAATACCAAGACTGGTGAGTATTTTTATACAAGTACAAGTTAAGAAGAATCAACAGTCCCACAATCGTGTTGATCTGTTACACTAGAAAAATATGAAATATGTAACCTGATCAAGTTTGAAAAAGTCAGCAGTTTGAAGGACCATGGTTGTTTCTTGGTTGAAGAAAAGAACTGTATGAAAACAGGCTGCAATGTCATACATCCGGCCGCTTTGTGGACAATATGTCGACATGTGATGAAGAGTTCTTCCCAGTCTCGCTGGTATCTAATTTTGCTTGTGGTTCACCGTCTCTGAAGAGTTCCTTCACATGGCAAGAAAACGAACAGTGTCAGTTCCCAAAATTCTAATATATTACTTCCGCCATTCATGCTAGAGTTACCTTAGAAGATGAGGGGACACTGAAGGGTCTGTAGAGAGCTTGAATCGATGGTTCAAAACCAAATGTGGCTTCCGAAGTGGGGACATTTGCAACTGAAGGTAAGACCATTGGCTGGTTTGAGATTGTGCATCCAGGGGAAATATTAAACGCAGATTGCATCGGGTTCTCTTCACTCTCATAAAATGGACTTATTCCTCTGCTCGATTTTGGAAATTTATTACTTCCTTCTTCAAGGCCTAATCCCATATGAGGCAACTGCATAGGCTGCATGACTCCTGGTAAGCACATTGGATGCAAGCTCAATCCATTTTTCATTGTTAACATCTGCAAATATAATCAGAAGCAAAAAATATATCAGCTTTAGAATACTAAATAAATTTCCTTCCAAGACTCTTTCAGCATTATGAAGGAGGAAGTGATGAAGGAGATTTTAAAGAAACAACATTTCAAGTAACAGTCTCATACACAAGACAACCTAATTTAGCTGTGCATCCCAGAAATCTTTCAAAGGAATCATAATTACTGTTAGATGTCAACTAAAAAACTTTGTCCTCCTCGCGTAGAAAATAAAATTGTGCATCATCAGAGAACATAGGTGCTGATAGGTCGGAAGATGAGTATAATGGGTTCTTCAGTGGATGAAAGCAACACTTTATGGTGTCAAACGAAGATGCCAGAACAATGTTAATATAACAATGCATACCACTTAGCATATTATACAGGGTCCTGATCTATCTTACTCAAGATTTTATATGATTATTTCGGCAATCCCTGCCACATGTAGCTACATTTTATGTAATTTTTCATTGAGTTTGAGAAGTCTACCAAGTTTCCAGATAAGAAACGTTGGGACATTTGCTGTTTATTAAGAATTACTGCAGCAGCACAGTTTAATCAGGTTTACATTAAGTGCTTCACCGAGTAATTTAAACTTTAGTTCATTTTAAACCAAGTCAGCTAGAATCAAACCAATTGTTACTCAGTTCCACTTCAGAGCAAAGTTCTGTCTTTAATTGTGTCGCATCTTATTGCCACACCAAGCAGCAAAAGTAGCAATCAGTAAAATCCATTTTCTATTTGAATTTAGACAGCATTTAGACAGCGGTATATCAAAAGATCCCAATTGCTCATAATCTTAATCACAATTATATTCCCAAAACATTGAAAACGATCTCACCTGTACTTGAAGTTGGAGCTGCTTCAAATATTCAATTGCTTCATCCAGCATTGAAGCCTTATCCGTCTAACAAAAACAAGAGAGCAATGAAATTATTTGAAAAATAAAGCACAAAAAAGGCTGTAGAAGTTTTTGTTTAAGAGTTACCTTGTTCGAATTTGGAATCAGGTTCTGCAAGGCTTTCATTTTCTCATTGATCCTACTCCTCCTTCTCTGTCCACCAATCAAAATTTCATTTGTCGCATGCTCAAATCTTAAACCTTTACACAAGGAGAAAAGACCCAACCTTTTCCGACATATTATGGACCTCCGCAGCTCTGCTCCTCTTGGATAAACTACGTGGCGGAGCTGGGTTCAATGGCACCTCTGACCGGTCATGACCCTTCTAATTCCACCAAAAGCCCCCAAAGGTTTCAAATTTCCACGCAATTAAGGTTGAACAAACTGATACAAATAGAGCTAAGACAACAAAAATGCCATCTTTGTCTTTTTTTACTGTCTTTTGAATTGGGCCAAAAAAATAAGTGCGGAAACAGAATTCAAAAGTTGCTTCCTTTAAATGTTCTACCTGATTTACTTAGCAACCAAACAGAATTTAGAAAGAAATAAAAAACAAAGAAATACCTCACTATCATAGCTAAAGTCACCGAGATCATTCTCAGACGAAATCCTCCTCCCCTTCAAGGACGTGTTCGCGTCAGACTCCATACCTTCTTTTACCTCTGCCTGGAAATAGCCACCGGAATCGGTGAAATCGAAACCGGACGAAGACTCGACAACCGCAGCAGCGGAGTTCCCGTCCGCGACTCGCCGGTCCTCCGATCGGGCAAACCGGTGATAATCTTCATGCCTAGTCTCCAAAATCAAGACCTCGGAAGTCGTAGCGTGGTTCGGCGCCACTGAGGAATGCGGTAGATGCGTGTAAGTGGGCTTAAACGGCATGCAAGACGAGGAAGAGGAAGCGGAGGAGCCGTGGCCGTGGAGGAGTTGGCTGAGAATGTTCGAGATTTCTTCGGAGTCTGGAGCTGTCCCGTACAGATCCGACATAGTTGAAAAAACCTAAGAGGACGAGAAATTCAACAAAGTGCAGTCGTCGATACTCAGCTGGAGGAAGGAGGGGAGGTTCTTAATTTGTTAGCTTCGTCATCGCTCCTTTGCTTTCTCTCCACTTTTTCTTGGTGGCTTTGGCTTCTCTCTCTCTCTCTCTCTCTCTCTCTCTCTCTCTCTCTTTTTCTGTGCAGTCAGTCCTTAAATCTTTAACAAAGGTTTTAAACCTCTAAAGCTCGCAATTTGATTATTCTCCCGCGCTAATTGTCAATTTCTCAGATACAGTATCTTGTCCAGAAATTCCCATTTCTTTAATTAAGAATGCTAGCAATCTTCTTTATAATATCTTTTTTTGAATATTCTTCTTTTTTTGCTTAACATATGTCATTCTCTTTATACTTAAAATAATATCATTATTATATTATACAAGTTAACTTATGTTTTCCAACTTTACTCTTATTAAATGTATTTAATTTATTCAAAAAAATTTCAAAACTTTTTTCCCATCTTATTAATTTTTTTTAACGTCAATTATTTTTTTCAAGAAAATGTCTAATTTTTTCAAAAAATAGGAAATGTCCCCTTTTTTTAAACACAAATGAAATTTTTTTTTTCTATCTAAACCCTTTGTGTTAAAAATAAAAAATAATAATTAAAAAAAAAAACCAGACATTTCCTCTTAAAAGCATATATTTTCTTTTAAAAAATAATTGATGTTAGAAAAAAAAAATTAATAAGATGGTAAGAAAGTTGTGAATTTTTTTTGGATAAATTGAATACATTTAATAAGGGTATGTTGGAAAGCAAAAGTTAACTTATATAATATATTAATGACATTGTTTTAAGTGTAAGTGCCCGTTTGGTATTGCTTATTTGGGGTAATAAGTGATTTTTAAAAAAATTTGAAAAGCCTAACCCGTTTGGTAAACTGTGAGAAAATAACTTATTGTTAAAAATTGCTGTGAGAGAAAGCTATAAAATAAAGCAGCTAATGAGGTGCTTTCATTTTCTGATTATGCATGAATCAGTTTCGAAGAGACCCTGGGTTTAATGATTATGCGGCAATCATTTTCTGATTATGCATAAAATCAATACCAACAACACTTTTAACAAAAAATTTACGAAACGTCAAACTGCTTTCTCTCACAGTAAATCTGACAGCGATTATTTTCACAGCACAGCAATGCCAAACTGGCTCTAAAGAGAATAACACATGTCAAGCTACAAAAGGAGAAGGTTATAGAGAAAGTTGCTAGCTGCATTCCCCTTATTTAATTGTTTTATTTACTTTTGTTTTTGAGCTCCCATTGTTTTTTGTATATTGCAGATTGAGTCCCTTGTTTTTATTATTTACCATAATAAATTGTTTTCGTAACGAACTGTTATATGACGTACATTACACACCAATCATGATCTTTATTCTAAACTACTCTTAAGGTAGGGCAAATTTGTATATTCAATGATTATTGAACTCATTTTCTCGTAAGAATTTTTAGAATCATAATCATGAAACATAAGAACATGAGAACACAAAGATTGTTAGGGATGTTGTTAGCTTCCAATCATACTATTTCATTCATGAAATTTAAATTATTTTTTTGAAATCTATAAAGATAATATAAATAAATTGGAAGATAAGATATTTGATAACTAGTAGTTACGACTCACAACACGTTATCTCTTCTCGAATTTAAGGCCTATAGCTGGTTGGCTCAAACAAACTATTTTTTTGTTGTTGACGTTTTTCTATATTTTACCTAGGACATTTCAGTTAGGTCCCTCTGAGCTGTTAACTTGTTATAGTTAATTTGTCAAAAAACAAAAAACCCAATAGGAAAAATTCAAATAAACTTTTTTCGTGTGTGCATTTCATAATTTTTGTTACTTGCGAGTTGCAATAAAAATAAATAAAAGTGCGTTGTTCAACGTCCCAATGGGTTAAAAGTCAAACACATCATATCATGTCGTTCATCACGGTCTTATCCAACCAAGGAAGAATTTATGAAGGGGAACAAAAAGTGCAATTCCCGAGGCGCCCTTTTGGTGGCGTGTTATTGTGTTCCTACAAGCTCTGCATCACACGATTTCATTTTCAAAGGCCTACTTCTTCTGTCTCTGTCTTGTGTTGTTGTGCCTGGTCTTTTTTCCTTTACAGGAAATCTACCTACGCCTTGCCTTCCAACCCTAAAAGTGACCCAAGAAACTAACAAAGGAAACAGAGAAGAATTTCGACTGATTGACTGATATGAGCATTTTGATTCATGAACTTGATTGAAGCTTCTGCCTTGTTTCATGGTCTTCTTTGGCTACCTTAGTTGTTCAAAGCTAAGAAGCTTCATGCATCAAGTACAGGACAAAAAGATGAGCTTCATTGACATTTTCTGTAAAACATCAAAATGGGGACCCTGGAAGTGAAGACTACGATCTAAGACCTTACTGCATTGCATAGTTTGAACAGAAACTTGGAAAAATCATATGCTTCAGCACCATGAAGTTACAAAGAAAAGGCTCAAAAGAGAAGCATAGATGTTGATACTAGTTTGTTTTCTATCAAGCCCTCCAAAAAGGGCTATGAGATTTTGAAATTTTAGAGAGATGTAACGAAAAAATCTGCAGCACAAATGTGGTCAAACCATTACAAAACATAAAAACCTAATCATTCATTGATAAAATGAAAAGTCAGTGCCAGTTTTGCTTTTCCAACTTTGAAATTTGCTGCCTCCAATAAGAGGCCTGGTTTTAAATAAAAATAAAAAATAATAGTAATTTTCCGCTTCGACTCTTGGTGAAGTAGTTCTTTGGACTAACTTCAATTTGACAACCACGGAAAGGGGAGGCATTGAGGCATTGGGTCTCGGTGAGCCAACATATAGGCAGCCCAATTCCGTAAGCAACCCTCTTTAACCTAATTTGAAGAAAAACTAGCCTGCAAAAACATTGATGTCATCGACTCATGTTGCGAGGGCTGTAGTTTTACAGATGGGGCACAAATTCTTGTGCTTCAGCCATTGTTTTATGCAGTCGCTGTGGAAATCATGTCCACATTCAAGCATTCCAAGATCTTCTCCATCATTATATTCCTCCTGCATATAACAATATAAATAAGCCAAGCAATATAAAACATCATGTAATGTAACACAGAGATGCAGCAATATGCGGTTATTACCTGACATACACAACATGGCTCTGTCTCTGCCTGAGATCCTACTGCAATATACTTCTTATGTTTCAAGCGAAATGATATGGTTTCTTCACTTAATCCCGTGCTCACATTTCCGATGCGCTCTTCCAGAGCCAATAACTCCTACATTACTCATAAAGTTTGTTTTGTCTCAGTAATCTCATTTATACCAATGCCAAACCAAATGTTTTTTTTTTCTTTCTGTAGGGGAGTATCAATTACCTCGTAAGACATATTATCAACATCAAGTCGCATATCCCTATGCCGGTCGTGAATATCAGCCACCCCAAAAAGAACTGACTGGTCAAGAATCATAACATCCTGACATAAAGAAGCATAAGTCAAATGTCAGAACACCCAAAAAGAAATTATCACATCTGTTAACAGCTTTTAGTTATAATATTCTTATACAAGAGAATGGATACATTGAGTTCCCAAATTCACGAGGACAAACATAAATTCCCTTAAACTTCCAAAACCTGCGTAGAGAATAAAGTATTTGTGCTTTACCAAGACATAGATTCTTTTTCAAAACTGTAATTACGCTGATGTATACACAAATAAAATTCTAACCTCAAATCGCAAGCTCTCGCCCCTACGCATGAGACCCAAGACATTGCAAATTTGCTGAAAAGAGAAAAGAAAAACTTCATAAGTTCTAGATGATCATCCATAACTAGTAAAATAATATGAACTTCAAAGTAGTGGACTAACAAAAAAACTTAGATAAAAGAACACGGGAAATTTACATTCTAAAACGTGAACAAATTGAATAAGTTGAAAAAGCATATATCTTCACCATCTGATAACATTCAATATCAGAACCAAGTAATATTTTGATAAGACTGGGGGAAAACTGATGACTAGGGGCAAACAGGTGATTTCTTAATCCATGCATCATTGCGGTCATAATTATAATCAGAAATTTGATGGTATCAGAATCAACAGGTGATTAAGAACAACTGTGAGTACTCCTGATATTCATCAGAATGCTTTAAATAATGTGTGTATATATATATATATATTTCGAAAGAAAAACCTCGAAGCCAGAGAGAGAGTTCTAAAACATACCTCAGAGACAAGCCTGTTACTTCCTTCGCCAGCACCAGCCAAAGTCCGTAACGAATAGGGAACCCCAAGTCCACCATCACCATGTCTCTCCATCCAAGATGCTGACCTTGGGTGAGAATGATGATGACCCTGGTTACCAGCACCAGATGAATTACCTATCTCTGCTGATGATGCAGGAGCCGAACGCAATGGCAAATAATTGGTGCCCTGGCTCCCAGACTCATTACCAGTAGCAGAAAACAATGATCGACGAACATATTCAGATAATCTTCGAGGAAATTGCGGATGCGAATTGTGATGAGGAACCCACGTAGGTGCAGATGCTGGATGAACACTTGAACTTGAGCCAGTCCGGGATGCAGAAGCAACATTTCCAGGAATACTTGCATTTCCACCGGTTAAATTTCTATTGGATGCACCGGCAGGATGCCGAGCGGAATTTCTCAATTCAGTTGCTGGTACAAAAATAGGATGATCCAAAATGTGTCTTGCCATGCTTCTTGAGTTCACTTCTTCACGCGGTGGAGCATCCCTGTCTCCAAAAACCACAGAATTGGATAAGCTGCCAGTTCTTGAGCTAGAACCTCCTCCACTCCATCTTAATGATTGCACATTTTGTGGCAAAGCAGGAACATGGATGACAACTGGCTGGTTCTGTGAACTCATATTATCTAGTGCTGGTGCTGGTCTCAGGTCCATATTATGATCAACTGGAAGAAGACTTGGTGAATGCTGGGAAGATGAGACACCAGAATGCCTAACAGCCCTCCCTGTTGAGAACCTAGCAGAGGCTATAGAATTTTGTTGATTTGAAGGATTGATTCTCACACGGAAGTTCCTATGAGAGCCTTCTGAACTTCTTCCAGCATTTGAATCAGGAAGGCTGTCAGAAGTGAGCTCTCTCCCTCCTGCCCCAAGTCTTGGATTCCCCTGTTCTGAGGGGGCAGATATGCTTAGGCTGCCGCCTGCATTATAGTGAGCAGGAATAGAAGGCCTTCCACCACTTTCTGTATGCTGAAAGTAACTACAACTTCCACTTACAGAAGACTGTCCTATATTTCCCTCAATAGCCTTTCTTTTACAAGATACACGACGACCCTCCAATGAACAACCTGGTCTGCCATCATTCTCTCCAACTAAAAATCCAGCACTTCCAGAAGGAAGCATAAAAGGATCAGAACTACTAGGAGGTCGAATTCGCTCATTTTCAGATACATTATACTTGTATGTATTCGGACATTCCATGACTTGACTATTATCACCACCATGACCCGCAAAACCTGCATTCAAGTTCAGATTCTGTGGAATTGCATCAGAACTGGAACTTTGTGTAAAAATAGCATTCACGTTGTTGTCCAGTGAAAGGTTATTAGTTGGTTCATAACGCCGCTCCTCTAACCTTGAAGCAGCTTCAGCACTAGGATCCACTGAAGAAGACCATCCAAGTTCTGGTTTCCGCTCATCACGACTTACCTCAGTCTGTGAGTTGCTAGAACTAGGTTCACCTAAGCACCATCTGCTCAAGTGCTGTCGTTCATGTCCCATAGAATTCACAAACCCGACATTCATATCACTGGGCGATTGAACATAGTCTGGCATCCGATTTTCTGCAGGATTCCGTGTGCTATTCCAGCAAATCTGCTGATCTATAGCATCACTTGATGTACTTCCATGGTCAAAATCTAGCATTTCAGGCAAGGAACCAATAGTACCCCTCTGCCCTTGCATTAGGGCTAATATTAATCTCCTTGTAAAATATATGTAAAGAACTTGAAGATATCTTCAGTACAAACAATACGTTATGTGCACCTTGGCAGACCTGGCACAACAAAGTAGAAGAAAGGTTATAAACATTGAAGAGCTTTAGAGCAAGTTAGAGGTACACAATTATGTTATAAGAGTAAGCAATCTTTTCTTTTTCTCTTTTTCATTGGTAAGTGAAGCACAAATCTTCTACACGGGCCTATGTGGAGGCGTGAAAATGAATGCCTAATTGGAGGAAGAGGCTAGAGTGTGAGCAATGCCTTTATTACTTCTTATTTCTTTTAACCTCTTGCTAATGTTCTTGTTTTACTTAAATCCAAGAATTACCAGAATATGCACGAAACCACATAGGTATGGAAAGTACAACCCCTACTTGAAAATATAAAATCCTCCATTACTGGCTACTGATGCTTTAGGGTGATAGATGAAAACTACTCTGTATTTGCACTGCCACTAGAACACCTACTTGACCGAATGGGAAAACCCACACTGAGCTTTGATTAATGATGAGGTAATGACTAATCAACCTGTGCTATCCTGACCTGCTAGCAGTTGTTGAACACCAGGATAAAATGTTCTTTATCATTGCATCAGTAAAAGGAGTGAATGACCGAATGTGCAACAAGCATCCCAAAATGCATAAACACAAGACACATTTCCAAATATCACAAAACCCGCTTATTAAACCCTTACCAGGCCATTGAATTCATAAAAAACTAGGCACCCACCAGTCAAAAGATCAAAGTTGAAAGCACAACTAGGTCATATAATTGAAAGGTGCAAGCTTTCAAACAGGCAACTGACCACACACACACAGCACAGGATGAATAATCGTCAGTATAATTAGAGATGGGCTGATCAAACCCATTTACTGGTAAAATTTCAAGATCGGTTTCACCCACTGACAAGGTCAAATATGGATGGCCGGAAAACCTTATTCCAAAATCTCATTTCAAAGCAGCTGATATGAAAAGTGATTCACCTAATTAAACAAATGACGACCCAGAAACAGATATCAAATATTAAGGACACAGAAGAACAAAAAACCGATGAGAAAGTAAGAATCTTTGGGTTTGTTAGGAAAGGTATAAGGGCTTCATACATACCCTTGCCTTTATATTTTCAGCTCCGTAGATTAAACATAACAAGCACAGAAAGAACAAAACAAAGCTGAAAACCCATAAGCCAAATAGGAAGTCTCTCAAATCCAGTCTTATCAGCAACCGATCGATTGAAACCACAAAGTAAAGGAATAAATCTAAAAACCATACATACCCAGATGAAGAAACCGATCTATGTAAAGAATATGGTGCAGAAAACCAAAGAAGAAGCCCGGAGATTCCGGGTAGATGATGAAAAGACCTCTCTTTTCTTTATTTCTCTGGAGAAAAATAAATAGGTGAGAAAACAAAACAAAACAAAACCCACTGAGAGCAATGGGGTTGAGAGAAAGGGAGAGGCTTTGGCCCTTTGGGTGGATGAAATGAAATGTAGAAAGAGAAAAGGAGAAGGAAAGAGAGATTAAAGAGGACGGTAATCTTTAATTTACGAAATAACCCAAAGAGAGAGAGAGAGAGAGAGAACCAAGGAGAGTAATGGTCATACAGAGCAGTTTCCTAACAAAGTAATGAATAAACATAAAAATTTTAAATTTTAAATTTCAAAATAAAATAAAATAAAAACGAACAACATCACCTACTAGGTGTTGTGTGCGGGGAGGGTTTCAAAAGGTGCGATATGTTGGAGACTTGGAGTTGGGGGGCCGCTTACCAAATGGCTCACGCAGGTTGTCCTGATTTCTTTCTTTTTTGGTGTTGAACTTTGAAAGCTTAAAACTTTGGGTTTTTAGTTTGAGTTTTACTCTCTCTCTTTCTCTTTCTCTTTATCTTCCTCTCTCTCTCTCTCTCTCTCTCTCTATAACCCAACAAATAAAAAGACCAATTGGCGTCCCATTTGCAGCCCCACAGCTCTCTCTTTCACGCCAAGCACCTGTTGCCCTCTCATATCAATATTATCACACACCCTCTCACGCCTCACCATCACAATTTCACATGCCCTGCTCTGCTGCTGGCAGCTGCTGCTTCCCCCTTTTCCCTTTGCATTTTCCTTGAGGAGCCCTTTCTGACTTTGTGAGAGTGCATTGAGCTGTGTTTGAGTTGCCCCACACAAAATTTTAGTTATTTTTTTCTCCTTAATTTTAAAAAAAAAAAAAAAAAACTTGCATGAAGAAAAAAAAAAAAGTGAATTCGTATGAGCACACGTGGCATGCTATGATATCGTGGGTCCCAACTCCTCTGGATGACTTTGGATTATGCTCACCTTCCTAAAGATCTGGCTTGGTGTGCTTTTATATAGGACTAAAAAATTTTGACCAACTATTCTCGGCACTCTGTTTCCCATTTACATGGTTGGAAGATTTTTTTTTTTTTTTTAAAACCCCTAAAATCAATTATCTTTTGGCTAAGAAGCAATAATAGTGGGATTCCAAAACAGAATTTTACCCATATGGGTCATTTTAATTATTCTGTCGGTACAATTTTAGTGCCAAATGGGTATGGTTGTTCTTGATGCCTCGATCATTTTGGAGACAGCAAGAGCTTTAAATTAACATTAAAAAAATTTCCCTTTTGCCTTTAAGAGACAATAAGGGAAGGTGAGGAGATGAGTCTTTTGTGTGTGTTAACTTTGGTTAAAAAGAGGTGTGAATGGAAGAAAGACCTTCTAATGTGTGTATGTGTCCCTATTAACAAGTATCCAAGCAGGTTCTCTTCTTCTCCAACTTGTTTTTATAAATGGCCTTGCCTACCGTTCATATCTCAATCGTGGGCCTCTTTATTTTACGTTTGTTTTGGTCTTATTTGTGCTTTTGTTTTTCTATTCTCCCTTACCTTTCAAGGCTGCGTGCTTTCCTTTTTTTTATTTTTATTTTTATCTTGGAATAGTTTTCCTTTTTTTTTTTTTTTTTTTTGTGTGTTTTGATTTGAGGCCACGAAAATAAGCGCAATGGCTGTTTTGAAAACCATTATTATTAGTATTAATTAATACATACAGTCCCGATTTCTTGGACCACAGGAGTCCAAGAGATTGTGGTCACCCACCGTTGGATATTAATCCAATGGTTCAAAAAAGTTTCTTAAAAGGAATTCAAGATTGAGTGAACCGTTGAATTTATATCCAACGGTGAGTGACCACAAATCTCTTGGACTCCTGTGGTCCAAGAGATCAGGACTGTTAATACATATCTTATTTACTAATGAGATAAGCTTGACGATTCCTTCAACAAAGAGAATATTATAAATTTTGGTGCTTTTTAGACGATGGAGAAAACTTGACAGGCTAAAACTCTAGCTACGGAACACGCCAAGGGGACTAAGATTAAGCTGAGCCCAGAAGAATATATATATAATTTTTGAATAGTCTATGATAAAAATTAGGTTCAATTATGCATCAAAAATTGAAGACAAGGCATAATGGGTTTTGTGCAATTAAACAAAATTACTTGAGGCTAGTAGTGGGGTTATGTGGTGAGATATAGACAGAGAGCCAGTTGAATTGGGAAGGGTTGTGGTGGTGGTTGGCTGAGAATGGGACCTAATCTTTGCAATTACTCCCTTAAATCAATTTTTTTTCCTGAAAGGTGGGTGGTGTAGTTATTGAATCAACCAAGGGAACAAAACCCATGACCCTTATGACTTGATGATAATGCACATGGGAGAAGTTTGAGTCTCAGTTTTGTATATGGACACATGAAGAGAGAACAACTAGGGGCCGATGTTTTTAATAAGTAGCTTTGAGGGAGCAAGATTGCCTCAAAGCAAGGCAATGAATGAATTCTCATATAAATAAATTTCTCAAGACAAGATGATGAAAATTGCTCCAAATTACCACATAAAAGGGCACCGCACAGATGCACATGGTAAACCAATGGCATGAACAAAACAAAGGGCTTGGAGAATCCTTGTTTCAACGTTTACCTCTTTCTATCTCTCTTATGTCTATCTCTTTCGTGTCACTTATCTGAGAAGGAGAGAGATAGAGAGAGGTAGACAATAAAACAGAGATGGGAAAAATTTTCTTGCTATAGAGGGATGTCAGTGCTGGGGGTAGATGCGAAAATGGGCACATCTAGAAATTATACCAGAGAGAAATTAGAGGTGCATCAACATCCACGCAGGTCCACTTGCAAATTTACAGGGTCAGAAGAAGCAATCACCAATTTTGACTTGTGAGGTTAAATTATCATATACATGGCATCCTGCAATTTGAATAAATTGCAAATTAATTCGTAGTACACATTTGTCAGCTTTTAGCTTGAACAACTTCTAAAGTTTATCAGAAACGATAGTGGAATTAGCAATCGTGTTCAATTTCTTAAATCGCAATCAATGCAGACCAAACAACCCCCCGTCTTCGGATCCCACAGTATAAAGTAAACCTTTTTTTTTAAAGGTTAAATATATTTTTTTATCATTAAATTTTACATTAAAATTCAATTTAATCATTAAAGAAAAAAAATTAGTCAAATTAGTCACCGTATTTTTTTAAGTTTACAATTTATAAGTATTCCGTTTTCTTCAGTTAAGTGCAGTTTTTATTTTTATATTTTTATGAGTATGCTATGAGGATTTAACAAATTGGGAGATCTTTGGTTGAAATTGAAATTGTGAGTATGAGAAAAATAAAAAGCCAAACCAAATGAAAATGAAATCAATAACTTACCAATATATTTTGGTTGGTGTTCTGTCACCTTGATAATGTCTCATTTCTATCCAAAGTCACAATATGGTTCTCACTCAATCAATTCAGGCTTCAATATAGCATCCAATCCGTGACCTTATACCTCACAATTCCGATTTCAATCCAAGATTTCTCCTAATTTGTTAAATCCTAATAATACAAATATATCCTAACTCATTGGGTTAAAGGAGGAAAATTAAATGCATTTTGTAAAAAATAAAAATAAAAGCTGCACTTAACGAAATGTCTATAAATTGTGAATTTATGAAAATACAATGATTAATTTGGCTAAATTTTTTTCTCAGTCACAATATTTCTAAAATAGAGGGGATACATATATAGATAGCTACATTTTGGCTTAACCTAAAGGTCAACACTGAATAGTTTTTAGATCATGAGCGCATGTGTTAGTTCTAGAAGAGACAGACCCGTTCAAAAAAAGCAAACACATTTAGACCCCCATGATTTCTCATATCATAGCAAACAAGAATTCGGCAAAAAAAAGAGAGAGAACAGTAAAAGATATTGAAAGGAAAGGACAAACTAAAAAGCTACAGAGCTCAATTTTGTGCGACTAAGCAGGCCTCAATTTGTTTGACTTTGGAGCACCATCTGTTCTGGGTAGACGAAAAGTGTTCCCAGTATTATATTTTCGTTGCAGACCCTAATAAACAGGTGCCTGTTAACAGGAGAGCAAAGCCCAAAGCAAAGCCATGGCCGAGGGTGAACAGAGAAAGAAACAAGTACATGGCAACAAAACCTAAGCCGAAAGCTAACAGCTAGGGACAAAAGGCTGAAACCAGGGAACCTCAAACAAGCATACTTGCGGCCCCTGCCTCTGAAAATGTAGTTGTTTAAACTGTATTTTAGACTACCTGAGCATCTGAAAATGTGACATTGTAAGCATTATGCAAACGAACTTACTAACAAAAACTAGAATCCAGATCAACTAAAACCATGGACAACTTCCCACAACTATGCATCAAGAGATTGCATAGTAAAAGGACAATTTATCAAATGAATGTCATCACTATGTCAAAATTACTCAATCTTTGTACTGAAAGAGAGTCAAATAAATAAAAACCAGTAGTTTAGAGTGCAAAGTAGGCCTTGCGAAGGGAAGGCGCTAGACGATGGAAAAATCTAATTTTTCCATAAGTTCAAAGTATCCACAGGAAGGTACAAGGCAGCAGGGTTGAAACCCAGTGAAACAGCTGATACTAACAGTAATAGCTTCGATATTGAATTTACCATCATCAGACATATTTTAGTCTTTCTTGTTCCAGTGAAGCCCTTGCCTCTTTTTGGGCAAAGAGCAGATCTGCATCCCCAAACCAAAGCAAAATGAATATTTCCTCGCATTGACTGAAACTAAAACACAGAAAAGCAAATGTAACAATTACCTTTACAGGCGTTGACATGCCATTCATCCTTCTCAACTTCACAACCAACAGTATGTTTCATCATTTAATGTTTCGTAAAGGGTTTTCAGTACTTAGACCCTTCTCATCCTTTGTACCGTATCTAAACACAGTATCAGGAAAATTGTTTCAAGTGACAATTTAGCTCCTCAGAATAGTTGCTTCAGATGATAATTTAGCCTTAAAATTAAGGTAAACATCCATCACTATGAGAGTCAGTCTTTAAGACTCTGTTTAATAAGGACGATCCAATTGCTTTAACATCTAAATTGGATGATCAATCGTTCAGATCATCCAACTCTATGAAATCACCCTCTACAATGGAAAGTAAATGCTCAGTTTCCAAATCATCAAGAAATATTGGATTACTACCACCAAGCACGGATGACGGGACCTGCACACCAGCCACGAGTCATACAACAGAAAGCAATCTAAATAATTTAGGGGAAATAAGACTATAATTAAAAACAGGAGAAGATTAAGCATGTAATATTGCAGGATATCTAACATGTATATACTAGCATTACTCTAGTGCTAGAATCTCAAAAGCCACCTCATCTTTCCAACGTCAGACACTGACTAATACAATATTTTTGGGACATGAAGTTTATAAATAACAACTGGACAATTTATAAGGATTAAAAAAATGACAGTTTTGAGATTGTTAAGACTCCAACCATAGGTTGATGCTTTTCATCTGTTTGGAATCATGTGGATATTTCTGACGGCAAACCTTCAATCATAAAACAAGCATCAGAAAAATGTCTGACGCTAAGAAAATTAATCACTCAACTTCAACTCTGGACAAGTTATACATATCACGATATGAATTTCACAACTTTCCTTCAAGCCATTTATTGACACCACCTATAATATAGCAAGCACCAATGATGAAATTTATTGAACATCTATTAGACCAAGCATGTAAACGATCCCAAGTAGTTGGGATATGACTCTGATGTTGTTGAAGGATAGTTTATCAAGCATGTAAATGGTGATAGTAGCCAAATTTAAAGTAATAACAAGAGAGTTTGCTTAGAATACATTACCTGTCCATTAGGCTGAAGTCTTGATATAGAAACTGGCCCATTCTTGACTCGGTCATTTATCTCACGGTCCAGTCTCATTGGAAAATTTAACATCTCATTCTTCCTATGCGCAGAATTGTCACCATGTACTTCAGTTTCAACAATATTGGGAGTATGAAATCCATCATGCTGAATTCCAATGTGACGAACTGTGCAAGCACTTTCTTCAGCACAAGAACTTACCCCATTATATGATAATCTATTTCCATGACGAGATCTGACAAACACTCGGCACAGGACAAAAGAAGCCTGCACATGGACAGACATAGGACATGTTACTCATGTGCACACACGCCATTATTTAGCACTGTGCGGTAATGACTAATGGGTGTATCAATTGTATAGTATAAGGCACAATGCTTAATAACAATAGAGCCCCGCTAGACCATGTGGTTGAACGTCATGAAGAATATATTTGTAACAGAGAGTTTCAATACCTACACTTCTAATCGTGTCTCAACAATGCAAACAAATTCTTCACCGTTGCACAGCCTCTTGGTTTCTAATGAGGCAATTTCGATAACTAATCTACTAAGCAAAGAAACCTAAAATTCTTCACAACTCATCAGACATGGAAAATTATTCGTTCAAATAAAATATTCAGCAATGAAAAAAAAAAATGAAGGTGACATTTTCTTAATTAATATTCAGCATATATGTTATAAATCAATAACCAAATTAACCAACACGAAAGAAAATATTAATAATTTCGATAAAAATCTCGAATGCCAATAAGTCAATGCTCATTGATCCAGATTAAATTTGAGAAAAAAAACGAGAATTAAGGAAAAAAAAAAAGTACCTTTACATGATCGACCTGAGCATACTGATAGAGAACCCAATCAGTCCGTACAGCAGTGTTGGGCGAATTCCCCAAATAAAATACAAAGCTCGTCCTCCTCCCCAACACCGCCTTCCCTCCACGGCCCACCACGTCCCTATCCCTCCCTTTCCTCCTCCAATACCCGCTCTTCGCTCTCCTCTCCTTCAAAACCCTAACCGTGTAGCAAAACCAGTGCCTCTTCCTCCCCGCGTGACCGTACGAATAGCAAGCGCTGTCAGGTAAGTCAAATGGATCGTGGTCGTACAAGTCAAGCTCTCTGATCAAATCGTAGCCGCCGGATTGGGCCAGGTCGGCGTCGTTCTTGTTCGAGAGGTAGCAGCGGAGAAGCTGCTCTTCGGAGGGGTAGAATCGGCAACCGGGAGGGAGCGAACGCAACGACGTCGCTTTAGGATCTCCCATGCGTAAATTGAGATCGTCAGCTTGTTTAGGTTTTTCGGTTTTTTTCCGGTTCGGGCTGTGAGGTTTATGAATCTGGGACTGTGAAGGGGTTTATGAAAATGGGCTGTGAGGGGTTTATGAAGGCGAGGAGAGAGCGCTAGTAGCGTACCCTTGAAGCTTTCTCGTTACTCTTCGCCAGTGTGGTGATCACCTACAACTCCGGTGTACGTGCTCCCGCCTATTTCAACCGTCAGATGGCGCCGCGTTTTCAATGAGGATTACGTGTACGTTGAAAATGAAACGACTTGTCTTAAGCCGGGGTAAGTCGACATTTCGTTTGGGTTCGGATCCTGGGTTCGATGTCATAAATTACATGCCTAAAAAAGAAACAAAAAAACATTGAAAATTCCAAATACGAAGTTTAATTATTGGGTTGGGTCGGACTTGTACGAGGTGACATAATTTGCACGTCCGCCACGTGTTGGTCAAAATCCAGCAAGGTAGGAAAGAGCAAGTATTTTGGAAGGCTGAAAAGAAAAGTGATTCTTGACTTTCTTATAGTAAGTGAGTCAGTCAACTTGCCAATTGTTTTCGAAGGAGGAAGTATTAAAATATTTAATTTATTAATATAATTTTCTACACTTCCTGATATATAATTCAAAATTAAATACAGCAGTTTGTGGGTGTTCTACACTTCCTAATATATGTGGGTGTATTTACGGATTTTAAGAATTAAGAGGGGTGATAATTTCTGATACGATTCAATACATGATTTGAAATTCGTTTGAAAAATTGGTGGGTCAATCCGCATGAAAAATTAACAGGTCAAACTGTACGATTAAATTTTTGGATCATTTTCGAATCAATTCATCATGACCCGTTAAATAAATGAGTGAATTTTGGGTCAACCTGCTTAAAATACCTATGTAACTGGTTTAACAAAATAGGTTATACCGGGTCAACCTACCAACTTGCTAAAATACGAATGTAACCCTCTAACCTGCTAAAATACCAGTGTAACCCGCTAATCCACTAACTCATTTCTTTGTTTATTCTTTATTTTTCTATTTATTTTATGTATTTTAGTTGCTACCACTTAGCGTGTCAACTCAATACATGACTCAAAATTCGCACGGAAAATTAGCGAATCAACCCGACTAGACACGTTTATTAAATGGATTGAATTTGAGTTGAGCATTCTTACATATATATAATCCTGACATGATACAAGTGATACAACCCATTATCAATCCTATAATTAATGCGTATAAAGGTTGGGCCCTTTGTGCGTATAAATTGGATTAAGTTGTTATGGGCTGGCACCTAGATTTTTAATTTTTTCTGGTTGGGCTGGAGTATAGGCAATGGGCCAGGAGGGCTTTCACAAAACTTCGTCTCCACAGTGACGTGGAAATTGAAGGTTAAGGGCTTGCCTGAAGTATGTTATCTCCATTAAAATGAATGAATAGTTGGCCAATAAATTGCGTTCGCCATTTGGTACCCAAGTACATATCTTTTCTATTTATGCTTTATATTTTCTTAAGAAAAAAGAAAGGATTTTTAAATCTTGACGTCGTCATATCAAAACACCACATGCGAGGCATTTATCCTTTTGTTAATATTTCTAGTTGTCTTTGTTTATACCAGAATCAACGGACCAATAAGGGCATGACATGAGTGCAAAATAGAGCATCGGCAAGGTAGCCCTCAGTACCCAAGATTGTTGATGGCAAGGCCAAGGCAAATGCATCTCTTGGCCACGTGGAGCATCCACATCGAATGTCAACAGTCCCACATTAAAATTCTATACAACATGCGCACCTTCCAAAACTTATAAAAAAAGGCACATGTCCCAAAATGGAAGTAACTGTAACTTTCGGCATACCAAGCCATCACTCTGTCCATTGATACAAAAACCATTGATACACTGGAATATTATACAGTATATCTCGATAGTGACAAGAGTGTTTTAAATGGCGAATTCTTTGCAAGTTATATGACCATCACATAAGCTATATCGCCGTTGCTATAAACAATATTTTGAAAAATGAACAAAAGATTGACTGAAACAACATCGATAAATTTTGCTTCTCGAAGAAACAGAAAAACCTATACTTCGAGGTTTTGAGTCGATGAATGTTGCTTCTCCTTTACGCAAGATTTGCATACAACAATTTGAAACTAATAATGGGTTACAGAGGCAGCTTCCATGAACTCATGGTCACATTCAATAGCACCCATTGCATCAGGTACAAGACAAACCTCCAAGTCTATGCTTCCTCTTTCGCCTCCCGGGTAAGATGACACTTTGCCGCTAAACTTATTTGCATATCCACTTCGAAGCGCCAATGCTTTTCCCATTCCAAATTCGTTTCCGTACATGTTGAACCATGGGGAGCTTCCCATCATCACACTGTGCGGATCGAAAAACTGGCCTATTTGGTACACCATTCGAGACTGCAACCAAGCATCAATGAACTCTCGTATCGACTTGTCATCGAGGTTAACGACAGCCTCATGCAACTTCCACGCTGCCCATCCAAGCCCATGTTCAAGCAATTCACCTGCGGTCACAACTTCTGATTTGATTGGGTGAATTGAGTTCCCAAAGTAATCTCCAGACAATGGTGGGTCTAATCTTGCTCTGTTATTCGCAGCCAACCTGTAATGTATGTGTTAAATATCAATATTAACAAATATTGATGGAAATTCGAAGTGAAATGTATTATAATTTGTAGAACAAGATCATACCTGCAGCTGGTTGACTGGCTCGGAGGTAGACGCCGCACCCGGGTAATGCAGCGCCAGAGAAGGGCAGACAAGGACTGGAAGGAAGAGATTTTGGTTGTTTTAGCCTCTGCATTGGCCTTTGCTTTGAGTTTGGCTAAGGCTTCTGAGGAGAAGTGAAACATTCTCTCTCTGAGTTTGGGAGCTTCAAATCTGCCAATGAACTCATCTGGGTGCGTGTAAGGGAGGCTGATGATTGGATCATGACCTTCTGGAAACCACCGCTTGAGGACTGGTGGTCTTGAGATATACGGTATGATATTATTGTTTTGACTGGCATGTGTTTGTGTTTGTGCCTGAAAGATTTCAGACCAAGTGTTGAAGAAATGCCAGTAAGAGGTACCATCAGCAAGGCAGTGGTTCATGGAAAGCCCTATGAAGATGCCATCCACCAGCTCCGTGACCTGAGCTGTTAGCAAAGACATGGTGTGCCCGTCATGGTTGACTGCTCTGTCATGGTCAAAAAACGACTGAACAACCAAAGGCACATCAGTTGGTGAAAGGATGTCAGAGATGGACAAGTCTACAGTTGCATAGATGAATTTAGCTCCAGGGCTGTTGTTGCAATCTATATAAACCAAATAGAGAGGTGGGTTTTCTTCTTTCTTTGTTGCAAGGCGACCTGCAAGTGGGTAGAAATGAACAAGGGCCAGGGAGAGAGAGTGCTTGAGCTTTTCGAGCAGAGCATTAATGAAATCTGCCTTCTTGTGATCATTCATGGCTTCTGGAGGCTTGGCAAAAAGAAGACCTTTTTGGATATAGTGGGCAGAGAGCATGGGAAGATCGGTGGGTGCCAAGTACAAGGGCTGCTTTGATTCATCTGAAGCATGCTGTGGCTGGACAAAGCACTCTGAGATGTGTTTTACACTCTGGGAACTCATTTTCTGATTTGCCTGAGTGGATTTTCTTTGTATTTCCTCTTTGCTTAGCAGCTGCTCTGGGTTTGTATGCAGCTTCTCGATCCTGAATTTATGATTGTGTAGTTTCTATGTTAATTTATCATCGATGACGGCTCAGTCAAGGGTTAAATGAAAAATCCATCACGCAAGGTATGTTGACATTTCTTTACCTTTTATTATTATTGTCATTTAAAAACAAAGCGTTTTAAGCTTGTCCTCATGCCAGGCAACCACATTCTTGCCACTTTGGCTTTTGCCTCTATATTATTATTATTATTATTATTATTATTATTATTATTATTATTATTATTATTATTATGTGGATAATTAAAAAAAAAAGTGACATGATCATCCATTGTATCTAGTTGCTCATGACAATACTTTTATGTTTAAAATAGCACTAAGAGCATCTATGTCAAATACCAAATATTAAATTTAAATTTGATAATTTATGTGGTAAGTTAATATTTACACAGTTTTATACTCGATATGTTAAATAAATGATTATTGTAACGATAAATTATTCAAAAATAATAATATTATTAAAGGAAAATAATAAATGGAAGTAACAGAACTTCCAGCCTTCATTCTACATCAGCTTTGATAATTTGATTGAAGTGATGTGAGATGTTATTTTTAGCCATTAAATGTTTATATGGCTGTAACACCCCGACCCCAAATTTAACCCTTATTTAATTATTTAATTATTTAAGGGTATTTTGGTCATATTTTTAACCGAAGAGAGTTTGGGGCAGTGACTAGTATTTTTGGATAGGTCGTCCTGAGACGAGTTCATAGACACATAGTGGGCTCGAATCGGAGTTGTAACGAGAGAGATATGATCAAAAGAAGCTCAGTGGCACAATTGTAAATATTTCGAAATGAGATTTTTTATAAAAATCAGATTTTCTCTCTCTCTCTCTCTCTCCCTCCCTGCGCGCAGAACAGCCCCCCCTGTTACTGTTCACAGCGGCGGTTTTTGGGCCACCACCGCCACATCCGGCCACCGCTCAGGGTGGCACCGGTCCCAAAAGAACCGTGTCATTTTCCTCTTTCCATCCCGACCAATCTCAGCCACTGGAACCACCTGTGCTCGCCGGAAAATGCAAAAAACCGATCGGTTTTAACCCAAAATTCAAGGAGCTCGTTCTCCCTCATTTCTTCTCCAAATTTGACGAGTAAGGTATGGATTTCTACCTATTTTCCATGCTCTAGCTGATGGTTGGGTAAGATTTCCTTAATTTTGAGCCTAGGATAGTCGATCTTCGATTTGAAATTCTGCCGATTTTGGGAGTTTGTTTTCGGCCACTTCCGGCCACTTTTTGGGGTAGGTCCAAGAACAAAAGTGGCTCCAAATAGGGTGTTATACCTAGGGTAGGAGTTTGGAGCCGTGGTTTTGAGATTTTCCGGCGAAGCGTTATCGCTTTGGGCACCCACGCGCTGCCGGCGCGTGCGGCGGCGCGTGGGCACTGTAGAAAAGTAGCACTGTGTTCCGATGAGATCCTTAGGTTATCACGAGTGCGTAGGATTTTGCGGATCTCAATTCGGACGTCGTTTGACTATCGAACGGGTATTCGCATATTGCGCGTTATCCGGGTTCGATAGGTTGGGACCTTTGGATGGTCCCAAATTTAATATATGTTGATCTAGGTATTTCTAGGATCGTGTAGGATTTCACGGATTGTGAATCGGAGCCCCGGATGTTTCGAATAATAATTTTAAAGCTTATATTTTATATTAACCGTCAGATCGTGCGATCGTGAGCAATCCGACCGTCCGATCTGAACCAAACTTGCAGGACAAGTGTCCTATACCTGGTAGAACCCATAGGGACTTTCGGATCGAAAATTGGAGGTCGTGGGTTCCGCAGGTCCGTTTGACCAGGGTTAGAATAGTTTGACCCTTGGTTGACCGTGAGTCTCCCGGAGTAATCTTACCTTTCCAGGGGAGATTATCGGGTGCTAGATGATTGTGAAGGGTTACACAATATTAGAATTAATTTATATAACTATAATTATATATGATTGTACAAGGGTGCAACAGAGTCTAGAATGTCAGTTTGGAGTGCGCACTACTTTAGGTACCTCCCCGGATGTTGGATTTACTACAAGTACCACCAAGTGAAAGTGAGGTCCCACGTGGCGTAGGTTATCCGGCGTGCGGACAGGCCCCATATGTGGCATTGGTTGTACCGGGGTATGGGAAGATTTGTGATATTATGTTCAGGTCTCACGTGGCGTAGGTTATCCGGCGTTGAGACAGGCCCCATACGTGGCGTTGGTTGTACCGGCGTATGGGGAGTTATGTGATATTGTGTTGAGGTCGCACGTGGCGTAGGTTATCCGGCTTGTCGACAGACCCCATACATGGCGTTGGTTGTACCGGCGTATGGGGAGATTTGTGATATGAAATTGAGGTCTCGCGTGGCGTAGGTTATCCGGCGTTGGGACAGGCCCCATACGTGGCGTTGGTTGTACCGGCGTATGGGGAGATATGTGATATGATGTGCAGGTCTCGCGTGGCGTAGGTTATCCGGCTTTGAGACAGGCCCCATACGTGGCGTTGGTTGTACCAGCGTATGGGGAGATATTCGTAGCACGATATTGTCTGCTTTGGGCCCTCCTCTTGCCCTCACGGTTTTGTTTCTGGAAGCTCACGAGCAACTTCCCTGTGGGTCACCCATCCTGGGATTGCTCTAGCCTCCAACTCGCTTAACTTCGGAGTTCCTACGACTCCGAAGCCAGTGAGCTCCCAAAAGGCCTCGTGCTAGATGGATGCGGGCGTGCACATATAAGGCACATCACCCCCTCTCCGTTGGTTAATGTGGGATCTTACAATGACACTTTTAACATATCAATTGGAAATGCTCTAATTTGAGTGATTTTGGCTGAATGGCTAAGGATTTGGTTAAATGTGTAATTCCATGTACACCTTATTCATATCTTTTGAAATAAGTGCTTATTAATGGAATATTCTTTTTCTGTTTCATTTTTTTCTCTCTTCCTTCCACATGCCTTTCTATCATTCTTAACTCTACTTAAACATTGTGCAAATCGCGTGATCCTTATTCATATAATCACTTGTCACTAATAACGGGGTACAGAGGCAGCTTCCATGAACTCGCTGTCACATTCAAGAGCACTCATTGCATCAGGGGGAAGACACACCTCCAAGTCTATGCTTCCTTCTTCACGGCCTTCGTACGATGACACTTTGCCGCTAAACTTATGTGCATAACCACTTCTAAGCGCTAGTGCTTTTCCCATTCCAAACTGATTTCCATACATGTTGAACCTTGGGGAACTCCCCATCATCACACTGAGTGGATCAAAGAAACTCACTTGGTACACAGCTGGAGACTTCAGCCAGCCATCAACATGTTCCCTTATCAACTTGTCATTGTGGTTAACTACAGCTTCGTGCAACTTCCACGCTGCCCATCCAAGCCCATGTTCAAGCAACTCACCAGCTGGGACAATTTCTGATCTAATCGGGTGAATTGAGTTCCCAAAATAATCTCCAGACAATGGTGGCTCTAATCTTCCTCTGTTATTCGCAGCCAACCTGCAACCAAGGTATTAAATATCGATGTTAATGAAAATATCAGGAAACAGAAAACTAATTGGGAATTCTTCTGACTGGAATGTATTGAAAGAAACATGCCTGCAGCTGGTTCCTTGATCTCGGGGTAAACCACGCGCACGAGTAATAGACCTCCACATCAGGGCAGACAAGGACTTGAAGGAAGAGATTTTGGTGGTATTAGACTCTGCATTGGCCTTTGCTTTGAGTTTGGCTATGGATTCCGAGGAGAAGTGAAACATTCTCTCCCTGAGTTTGGGAGCTTCATATCTGCCAATGAACTCATCCGAGTGTTTGAAAGGGAGATTGATAATTGGGCCATGACCATCTGGAAACCAGCGCTTGAGGACTGGTGGTCTTGAGATTTTGGGTACAAAATTATTATGATCTCCTTGTGCTTGTGCTTGAAAGATCTCAGACCAAATGTTGAAGAAATGCCAGTAAGAGGTTCCATCACCAAGACAGTGATTCATGGAAAGCCCTATAAAAATGCCATCTACCAGCTCTGTGACCTGAATGGTTAGCAAGGACATGGTGTGCCCATCATGGTTGACCGCCCTGTCATGATCAAAAAACGATTGAACCACCAAAGGCACGTCAGTTGGTGAAAGAATGTCAGAAATTGACATGTCCAGAGTTGCATATATGAATTTGGCTCCAGGGCTGTTGTTGCAATCTACATATACCAAATACAAAGGCGGGTCTTCGTTCTTCTCGGTCACAAAGCGACCTGCCAATGGGTAGAAATGAACAAGTGCAATGGAAAGAGAGTGTTTGACCCTCTCCAACAGAGAATTGGTGAAATCCTCCTGTTCCAGTTTTGCTTCTGGTGGTTTGGAAAAGAGAAGGCCCTTTTGAATGTAGTGAACGGAGAGCATGGCCAGATCACCGGGGGTCAAGTAGAAGGGCTGCTTTGATTCTTCTGAGGCATGGTGTGGCTGGACAAAGCATTCTGAAATGTATTTGACACTTGGGGAATTCATTTTACAGAAAAGAAAAAAAAGAAAAAAAAAACTGACTCGCAGTGAGCTGTTTCAATTTTTTGACATTTCCATCTCTGCTTAGCTGCTTTGGTTTTATATGCAGTTGAAGACGTGGTGATCACGGGTCCGTTGCAGGCTGCAGTTCCTGGATATATAATTGTTTATTGCAAGTGTTAATTTGGCCCAGTAGAGTATGCAAAGATGAGAAGACTCAGTCACAACTTTGAACATATTGGTCCAAGGAAACAAAGTACCAACTACCAACTAATATATGCATCATCTATCATCCAGTCCAACTTTGTAAAGGTGGGTAGGTAAGAATTTGAATATAATATTTTTTTTGTTTTTATTACGTATATGCTCTTTCCTGCTGCTTTCCTTTTACCAAACCAAAGAAAACTACAAAAGGATAGCAAAGTCATATCTTTCTTGCTTTTAATTACCCAATTTTCATAGGTGACTTACTCCGCCCTTTGTTGCAACCATCCATCTAGTATATCTCATTAGTCAACAATCTATTACATGGAAAATAGAATCAATCAAAATGACTTGACCGAGTTTGGCTAATAAAACTATGTTATTTAGAGCACTTTCACCCATTTGTTATGGTAAAGGGTAAGCGCAAATGCAGCGCGCAGGCCCTACCAGGGCAACAGGCCCCCCCCGCCAGCCCAAATCCGACTCCAACGCGAAGAAACCAGCTCGGGCAAGCCCTAGGTCCCACTACCCCTGGCAAGCCCACTGACAAATCCTGCTTGGGCTCAAGCCCAAAGGCGGTGACGTCAGCGATGACGTCGAGTTGAAGTCAGCGAGAGCAATTCAAATTTTTTTTTTTTACTGTTGGCAAGTGAGTTTTACTCGCCAACAGTAAAAAAATTTGACTTTTGCTTGCTGACATTAGCCCTGACATAACCCAACAGGAAAAAGCCACGTGGAGCTTCCTGGACGATGCGATGGTTTTTTTTTCAGAAATCTGACGACATTCGAAAAAATTTCGAAATTTTTTTAAAAAAAATACCAAAAAATTCTAGATTTTTTCCCTATAAATACATAACAATTTTATTCACTTTCCATACCAAATCTTCATACAAACTCTTTTTCTTCCAATATTCCACACCAAATCTTCATACAAACTCTTCTCCTTCCAATATTTTTTACTTTCGACTCACAATTTTCTACTACTTTTCATTTGTATCAAAAATCTTATCTGACATGGGACACGTGGCGCAATTTTAGAAGGTGAAAATCTTATCTTCAATCTGACATTATAAATTTTTTAATAATAAATATCCGAAAATCTTATCTGAAATAAGACATGTGGCAACCGAGAATCTCATCCCAATTTTTTTTCTAAAATTTGATGGACACGTAGCAATTGAAAATCTTATCTTAAAATTTAATTCGAAAATGTTATCTGAAATTGTAGGTGAGAATTTTATAATAAATAGTGACATGTGGCAACCGAAAATATTATCCGAAAAGCTATCAAAATTAATAGTTAAGTATAAAAAAATTGAAAATAAAGTAAAGGGAATAGTGTTTGCCTTTATCTTTGCCCTTTGAGGTGGATCCAAAACAGGCAAGGCTGACACTATTTATGTGAATAGTGTCTGCCCTTGCCTTGTCCTTATCTTTTGGGGTGGAGGTGTTCTAAGGGGAGGTAAGGGCTGTTACTATTCACGTGAATAGTGGCTGCCCTTGCAAAAGGCTTGTTGTGTTTCCACCTATTGTCATGGCAACTCAAGGGCAACCACTATTCACATGAGATATGAGGAAATGAATTTGTATAGAGTTTTGGTGTGAGAAGTAAAGAATATGATGAGGTATTTATATAACAAAAATCTGATTTTTTGGGTTCTTTTTTTAATTTTTTTTGTTATTTAAATGGTTTGTTAGACGTCAATATGACATTAGCATTACATCACTTGCCCAGGCAGCAGGACAAATTGCCCAAGCTTGCCTTTGAGCATTGAAACCGTTTTGTGAGCCAGGCCCTATCCTGCCTGAACAAAAGGCCTTCTGCTGAAAGTGCCTTAGAGTTTTTTGGAAGTGCCCTTAGTGCCTTTAAGATTTTAATAATTGTTTTATTTCCCATTCACCTTTATATAACCTAATCAATCAACATTTCCCATTTGTAATTAAAATTCTAATCTTACCAACATGACAAATACCATGGAACTGTTCATCAAATTCAATATTGTTGACTGTAATTGAACATTGTGGACAATGGCAGCATCCAAGAATTTGCCGAACTTTATTCTACAAATTGGTTAATAATGTGGTTAAAAGACTAACAAAGAAGCAGAATTCCTTGTCACATTCAAGAGCGCTTATTGTTTCCGGCCAAAGACACCTCCAAGTTCCCTTCGACTCGCCAATTCATTTCCATTATTTTAGGCCCATCCATTCCACAAGTCGTAATAGAATTCGGAATATAACCAGAATGAATCTGATAAATAGTTAAAGGCTAAAAAGAATCTGGGGGAAATTTAAATTTGAAAAAAGAAGAAGACTAAAATAAGAAAAGACTACCAACAAAAAATAATTAAGAAAATGTCTAAAGTCATTAAATTAACCAAAGAGTTTTTATGAAAAATAGCCAAAATTCACCCTATACTTTTATAAATGTCAGTTTTGATAAATAAATCAAAAATCAAAAATAGCCAAAAACTCACGTAAATAAACTCAAATGCCTTCAAAACTTAAACCCACATAAACCTAAAAAGCAAAACTTTATTCTAACAATTGTTTGACAAACCTCTACTCTTCGTGTGTGCAGCAAATTTGCAAGGAGACAAGCACACCAAGTTACTTGCAGCAAGACTCCTCAATGTTGAGCTTCAAATATTTGAATTCTTTTGGTGACTGTGCATCACTGTGGCATACTCTTGGTTGCCAAACAATAATTAAAGTGTCACATCCTGGGATCGACTCCGCCGTAGCACGATATTGTCTGTTTTGGGCCCCTCTTTCTGCCCTTACAGTTTTGTTTCTGGGAACTTATGAGCAACTTTCTAGTGGGTCTCCCATCCTGGGATTGCTCTAGCCCCAACTCGCTTAACTACGAAATTCTCATAACTCCGAAGCCAGTGAGCTCCCAAAAGGCCTCGTGCTAGATAGAGGCGGGCATATACATATAAGACACATCACTCCCTCTCCGTTGATCGATGTGGGATGTTACATAAAGTTATAGTTGTTGATTTTATCTATGGATTCCGTAAACAAACATTCAAGTAAGGATAATTAAATTTTACTAGTGAGATAAATAAATAAATAAATAAATAAAAAAGAATCAACAAGCCAAAAATTTAAAAGGATTTCTTTTTTTTGTAGTTGCACAGTTCTTCACTTTGTAGCTATACATTCTTCGTTGGTCTGATAGGCCCTTTGCCTTCAGTTTGTTGTACTATGGGAGCCTTTGAGTTATTGCAAGGTTTTCTTTGCTTCTGATTGTTTGGGGGGTTCCCCCTTTTCTTGTCTCCTTTAGCGGTTGGTTTTGCTCCATGTAGCTTTAGTTTTCTTCAATGATTTCATTTTTATTTTGGAATATCCTCTTTAAATTTTGAGTTCATTTTACTGGGCACTTTCTTTTTCTTGTTAGGTTTATGTGGGTTTAAGTTTTGAGGGCATTTTAGTCTATTTACGTGAGTTTTTAACTATTTTTGAAAAATTTTATCAAAATGGACATTTATGAAAGTATCAGGTAAATTTTAACTATTTTTGATAAAAACTCTTAACCAAAACCATGAATCCATGATGCAAGCCAAATGTAACAAACGGTAAAAATCCTACACAACCAAAAACCAAAAACAAAACAAAAAATGCAGGAGCAGGAGGAAATTAAGTCTAGTCTCTAATTTTGAAAAAGCTACAATCACTCCAACATCAAACGAAAACTTCTGCCAAAGACTCCCCACATAGCGAGGAAACACCAGATGCCACACTTCTCATTTATGAGACAAGGTTGTCATTCAGAGACAATGAAGATAGTTGATCAGCGCTGCTGTTAGCCTGCTGTTGGGCAACATTTCTCAGGACCTCCATGGCCTCTGCCACTTTGGCCTTCAAAGCCTCCGGCGACTCGAGCAAATGCAAAACTTCAGTCTGGTCCATCTCCAAAAGCATGCCTGTCACCTTAGCTGCTGACTCGTGCTCCAACTGGTCAACTAGGGGATATAAAGCCTCACCAAGCATCTGTCCACCCAAGGTATGTTAACATTTCTTTACATTTTTTTTCTTGTCATTTAAAAACATAACGTTTTAATCTTGTGCTCATGCCAAGCAACCACATGCTTGCTACTTTGGCTTTTGCTAGGGTCGTCTTTGAGATTTTGAGAGCCCTGTGCGAAACTTAAATTGGAGCATCACATAATCTAATACGAAAATACTATAAATAAAAATTTTCCATAACTTAATGTCATAAACAATTTTTTTTATAACTAAAAAGTCACCATCAATAAGTATGTAATGACAATCAGAAATCAAATTCATAAAAATTTAAATGTTTCTATTAGATAAAATTAAATGCTTGGTACAAAAATAAGCTATTTGTGCCCCTATAAGGTCCCTTGCTGCCTCTAATAAGCAATCTGTGTTTAATAGGAAAAAAAATTGGCAATCAAAAATTAAAAAGTAGTTGCACACAAATGTCATTAACAAATTAAATTATATTGTATTAAACACAAATGCAACAACAATGCTATACTATATATACAATTCCTATAATATTAATATATTTATATATATATATAATATAATATAATATAAAGAATATTTTTTTGATGTCCTGTGCGGTGGCGCCACTTGCACCACCTAGGGCCGCCCTTGGCTTTTGCCTCCATATTATTATTATGTGGATAATTATAAAAAATGTGACAATCATCCGTCATATCTTGTTAGTCATAACAATATTTTTTATGTTTAAAATAGCACAAAGTTACTAACAAATGATTTTTGGCTGAACGGCTAAGGATTTGGTTGAATGTGTAAATTCCATATACACCTTATTCATATCTTTTGAACTAAGTGCTTTTTAATGAAATATTCTTTTTCTGTTCCATTTTTTCTCATTCTTCCTTCCACACACCTTTCTATCATTCCACTACCAAATTAAGCATATGCATATTCATATTATTCTCAACTCTACTTAAACATTGTGCAGATTGCATGATTCTTATTCATATGATCACTTGTCACTAATAAAGGGGTAAAGAGGCAGCTTCCATGAACTCACTGTCACATTCAAGAGCACTCATTGCATCAGGTGGAAGACACACCTCCAAGTCTATGCTTCCTTCTTCGCGGCCTTCGTACGATGACACTTTCCCACTAAACTTATTTGCATAACCACTTCTAGGCGCTAGTGCTTTTCCCATTCCAAACTGATTTCCATACATGTTGAACCTCGGTGAACTCCCCATCATCACACTGAATGGATCGAAGAAACTCAGTTGGTAAACAGCTGGAGACTTCAGCCAGCCATCAACATGTTCCCTTATCAACTTGTCATTGTGGTTAACTACCGCTTCGTGCAACTTCCACGCTGCCCATCCAAGCCCATGTTCAAGCAACTCACCAGCTGGGACAATTTCTGATCTAATCGGGTGAATTGAGTTCCCAAAATAATCTCCAGACAATGGTGGCTCTAATCTTCCTCTGTTATTCGCAGCCAACCTGCAACCAAGGTATTAAATATCGATGTTTATGAAAATATCAAGAAACAGAAAACTACTTGGGAATTCTGAGTGGAATGTATTGAAGGAAACATGCCTGCAGTTGGTTCCTTGATCTCGGGGTAAACCACGCGCACGAGTAATAGACCTCCACATCAGGGCAGACAAGGACTGGAAGGAAGAGATTTTGGTGGTATTGGATTCTGCATTGGCCTTTGCTTTGAGTTTGGCTATGGATTCCGAGGAGAAGTGAAACATTCTCTCCCTGAGTTTGGGAGCTTCATATCTGCCAATGAACTCATCCGAGTGTTTGAAAGGGAGATTGATAATTGGGCCATGACCATCTGGAAACCAGCGCTTGAGGACTGGTGGTCTTGAGATTTTGGGTACAAAATTATTATGATCTCCTTGTGCTTGTGCTTGAAAGATCTCAGACCAAATGTTGAAGAAATGCCAGTAAGAGGTTCCATCACCAAGACAGTGATTCATGGAAAGCCCTATAAAAATGCCATCTACCAGCTCTGTGACCTGAATGGTTAGCAAGGACATAGTGTGCCCATCATGGTTGACCGCCCTGTCATGATCAAAAAACGATTGAACCACCAAAGGCGCATCAGTTGGTGAAAGAATGTCAGAAATTGACATGTCCAGAGTTGCATTTATGAATTTGGCTCCAGGGCTGTTGTTGCAATCTACATATACCAAATACAAAGGCGGGTCTTCGTTCTTCTCGGTCACAAAGCGACCTGCCAATGGGTAGAAATGAACAAGTGCAATGGAAAGAGAGTGTTTGAGCCTTTCCAACAGAGAATTGGTGAAATCCTCCTGTCCCAGTTTTGCTTCTGGTGGTTTGGAAAAGAGAAGGCCCTTTTGAATGTAGTGCACGGAGAGCATGGCCAGATCACCGGGGGTCAAGTAGAAGGGCTGCTTTGATTCTTCTGAGGCATGGTGTGGCTGGACAAAGCATTCTGAAATGTATTTGACACTTGGGGAATTCATTTTACAGAAAAAAAAACTCACGCGCAGTGAGCTGTTTCAATTTCTCGATATTTCCACCTCTGCTTAGCTATTCTGGTTTTATATGCAGTTGCAGACGTGGGCTGCAGTTCCTGGATATATAATTGTTTAGTGCAAGTGTTAATTTGCCCGTAGTATATGCAAAGATGAGAAGACAGTCACCAACTTTGAACATATCCAAGGAAACAAAGTACCAACTACCAACCAGGGGCGGACGGATTAAGGGACAAGAGGGGTCGCTTGACCCCACAAACGGATGCACCAAGGGACAAGAGGGGTCAATTGACCCCCTGGGATGCCGCCGTTTGGCTGTGGAGGTCGCAGGAGAGCAGTTGCAGACCCCTTAGCCAGCAGCTTGTTGACCCTTGAATGCAATGAACGTGCTCGATGAAAGTCCCCAAAGACAGAGAGAGAGGTTGGTTGATGGATTACTGCAATGGTAATGGGTGGGTGAGTTTTAATTTTGGACAGAGAAAAGGAAAGACAAGGTAGAGCAGATCAAAAGAAATTTGTGTTGCAACCCAGAGGCGCAAAATAGTCCCTGGAAGAAGAGCCACCGACAGAGAGTTTGACTGGAGAGGGGGAAAAAAGAGTATATTTGATTCGTGCTGTGTCGTGAGCTAGTCTCTTCTTTGTTTTTTGTTTTTTTGTTTTTTTGTTTTTTTGTTTTTTCTGAATGCCTATTTTGCTTTGAAAACAACATAAAAATATAATATTAGAAGTATTAAAGTGGGGGACGCTAACAACAGCAAACATGTTATATTATATGTAGTATTTTTTATTTTATTTTTAAAAGAAAATGAGAGATATTGTTTTTTGTTTTTTGTTTTTAATTTTCTTTTTCAAAGTAGGGGGTTGGGTTAGTTTCATTTAAAAAAAATTTAAAAGATAATTGTAGTCTCTATACATTGTAATTTTATTCTTTATAAAAAATGATATTCTCTTTTAGATAAGGCATAAACAAAAGTGCCTAAAATTATTAAAAAATAAATGATTTATGAAACTATAATGTAAAGTTTTTAAAAGAGCATTGGCCCGAGAATCCTGGATTCGCCACTGCTACCAACTAATATATGTATTATCATCTATCCTTCACAAATTAACCAC
This sequence comes from Prunus persica, assembly GCF_000346465.2. Taxonomy (NCBI): domain Eukaryota; kingdom Viridiplantae; phylum Streptophyta; class Magnoliopsida; order Rosales; family Rosaceae; genus Prunus; species Prunus persica. Next base: position 37,010,357 of record NC_034009.1, on the reverse strand, counting down.
ACAACAGCTTATTAAGGAATATATACAGCCATTCCCACCCCAATATTACCCATATAACTATTATCTAATTAACAACCCAGCAGCTTATTAAAAGAACAAGAAGAAAACCTTGAGCTGAGGGAGATTGTTGTTGGGTTCTCTCCTCCTCCTTTTTCTTCTTTTTTGGTTGCCGTCTGAATCACCCAAAAGACCTAGCTAGCCTCTCGACAGAGGCAGGCTCATTATTTTAAGTCTCAATTGCTAGCCTCTGAGAGCCGTCCCGTAATACGCCACATGTCATATCGGATAGACATTTGTGGACAATGGCAACATCCAAGAATTTGCAACACTTTTTATACAAATTGGTCATTAATGCAGTTAAAAGACTAGCAAAGAATCAGAATTCCTTGTCGCTTTCAAAGGGCGCTTTTGTTTCCGGCCAAACACACACCTCCAAGTTCCCTTCGACTCGCCAATTCATTTCCATTATTTTACCCATCCGAATCGTAATAGAATTCGGAATATTACCATAATGAATCGGATAAATAGTGAAAGGCTAAAAAGAATCTAGGGGAAAAATTAAAATTTCAAAACAAAACGATTAAAATAAGAAAAGACTACAAAAAAAATTTAAGAAAATGTCTAAAGTCATTAAATTAACCAAAACCATGAATCCATGATGCACGCCAAATGTAGCAACAGTAAAAATCCTACACAACCAAAAACCAAAAACAAAAACAAAAAATTGCAGGAGGAAATTAAGTCTAGGTTCTAATTTTGAAAAAGCTACAATCACTCCAACATCAAACGAAAACTTATGCCAAAGACTCCCCACATAGCAAGGAAACACCAGATGCCACACTTCTCATTTACGAGACAAGGTTGTCATTCAGAGACAATGAAGATAGTTGATCAGCGCTGCTGTTAGCCTGCTGTTGGGCAACATTTCTCAGGACCTCCATGGCCTCTGCCACTTTGGCCTTCAAAGCCTCCGGCGACTCGAGCAAATGCAAAACTTCAGTCTGGTCCATCTCCAAAAGCATGCCTGTCACCTTAGCTGCTGACTCGTGCTCCAACTGGTCAACTAGGGGATATAAAGCCTCACCAAGCATCTGTCCACCCAACAACAGATAAATCAAATCACTAAGTGCATTGAATGATCCATCCAGTGTGCTATTTATACTCCGTCAGTGAGGGCTATAACCAAAATCTTTTTTATTTGGTATCAACTTGGAACCACGTGCATCTAAAGCACCTTTTACTAAAATTACGTGCCTATGACTTCGTTTCTCAAGAAAGGCTGATGTAGATCAAAACATCGGCCCAAGTATCAAGAAAAAAAGGAAATGTGCTTACCGTCCTTTGCTGCTCAGTTGAAGCATTTGCAAGGGCTGTGGCCAAGGCTGGAACACCCTGCCCTCCTGCGGCATCTCGCATTGGGATGCCACCCATGTCATATGGTACTGAAAGCATACCACTGGGAACTCCCGAAAATGGAACTTCCTGCATGTTGCGACCAGGTGGATAGCGATACACGCGTCCCCTAGGAAGCATCTGAAACACAGAGAAAGGCGAACGTAAATAAATGTAATAAAAGAACATCACACATATAAACATCAAGATGAAACTCATATGTTTCGACTGACATGCTGCTGCATCATTGGGACTGGCTGCTGGTTTTGTTGCACAGGACCTGCCCCACGTCGACCTCCTGGGCGTTGGCCCTGAGGACCCTGCTGGACCATTGGAACAAAGAAGTTTGGCATTGGAGCACCACCAGGCCTTATTCCAGGCACAAGTTGCTGTTGGTAACCAAATCCAGCCTACATAATTAAAAACAAAAATATTGAGACACACTCATCAAAATTGATATAGAAAATCAACCATATTAAAAAGACAATTAAATAAATAATTACTTGTGGAGGAATTATCGATGGAGGTGCCTGCCCATACAAAAATTGTTGTCCTAGACCTGGAGCACCAGGAGGGTACATTGGCATACGAGGAGCCACTGAAGGTGCCATTGCAACTGGCCTCATTTGAGAAAACTGAGCCTGTCAAAAATTAAATACAAACATAAGGATAAAAAGAAAGAACACCACAAAGTTCAATCGTAATTTGGGAACACTCCCAGTAGACCATACCTGCAATCTTGCTCTTCTCTCTTCTTTCCTTTGGGCAAGTGCAACATACAGAGGTTTGCTAACAACCATTTTGCCATTCATCTCAGCAAGCTGGAAGTACACAGTTGAGGTAGATAAATTGTAATTTCTGATGACATATTTTCCTAATTTTATTATTTTAAAACAACTTGAGTTAAAAGACATACAGCTCGAGATGCTTCTTCAGTAGTTGAAAAGGCAACAAAACCAGAACCTCTACTATTTCCATCAGGATCCCGCATAACCTGTGAAATCAGGAGAAGAAAATCATGTTATTCCAGGTCACTGCCACCACATTTTTAAATGGAACTCTTAAATAGAAAGAGGTTCACAGACCTTGCATGAAGTAACTGTACCATACTCTGAGAATAATTCCTTCAGTTTTTCATCACTAATGCTATCGTCCAAGTTTTTGATATACAAATTGACACCTTGAAATTTATCACTAGCTTCCTTCATACTCTGCTCAAATCTCTCCTTCAATTCAAGTTCTCTCTCATACTTTTTCTGGGCTTTCCCAACATACCACTCCTTTTCATCGAATTTCTTTCCATTCAGATTGTCAACAGCCTTCGCAGCTGCATCTGGATCCTCAAAGTTGACAAAACCAAAACACCTTGACTTGCCATCCCCATCCCTCATCACTACAACACTGGTAATTTGTCCATGCTCACCAAAAATTTTCTTCAAATCATCTTCTGTTGTAGATTCTGATATATTTTTCACATAGACATTATTGAATTTTGTCTTATTCCAAGCGCCATCTCTCTCCTGCTTGCGAAGAAAGTGTCCCACAAATACTGGCTTATCATTAATCAGCATGCCATTTAACTTATCTATTGCACTCTGAGCAGCTTCTTCACTATCAAACTGCACAAAACCATAGCCCTTCGACTGGCCAGTGCCATCAGTGGCTATCTTGCAAGAAAGAATATTTCCGAAAGAAGAAAATGTATCATGCAATGCTTTGTGGTCAATTGCCTTGTCCAGATTCTGCACTCATGTGAAAGAACAAAGTAGGCGTAAGACCAAAATAGACATAACAACATGAAACTTCATGGGAGGGAAAGGAATCTGAATCATTATACAAGAAAACGTAGATACCTTGATAAATATATTTCCGGTTCCACTCTTTCTAATACTAGGGTCCCGGTGAGAATACATAATCCTGATGGATTTGTTGTTCAGGGGAGTGAAGTTCAGAACATCCAGTGCCCTCGCAGCTGCATAGTTAGAAAAATCAAATCAAATACAGCATAAACAATAACCGACGGGCAGCAGGGGACGGAAGCAGTGACCCTTTATGCATTAGTGAAGTTAAACATAAAATAAATTTTTTTTGTCTAAGTTCCAAATAAAAGCCACCACACAACGCACACACAAACCCCTCCAGCATAATCAATACCAATACACAAACTAACCTATCCCATGGGAAAAATAATAATCATAGACAATTTCCAAAATATTAACATCACCTAAATGTGCGACTTATCAAACTCGTCAACATAAAGCTTCAAACTGCTAAGTTCAACCAATGTAAATTCTCTAATGTCCAATTCAAGAATTCATTTCCACTAATGAAACCATAAACAACCAATAATTTTTCATTTCGTCCAGTATTCATATCAATAACGCAAGATTCAACATGCAAAGCGAACAACTTACGCTAATATAAGCACTTAGGCCAACAATATTGCAATAATCAACTAAAAATTAAAATGAAATTTTTGCGAAAGACTAACCATCTTGAGGGTTGCTATAGTTGACGTAGCCATAGCCGAGAGATCGGCGAGTACTCAGGTCTCTGCAGACCCTCACCGACACGACCTGGCCGACCTGGTTGAACAGATCGTAAAGCTGCGAGTCGGTCACATTCTGGTCCAGATCCCCAACGTACAGCGACGTCGATACGAACTGGCCCGGAGCGCCACCGGCGTTGGCGGCGACGCCGTTCGGTCCGGTCACCGGAGGCTGATGCTGAACTTGAATCTGAGCCATCACACCAAAATCACAAAACCCTCACTTCAAATTGGTTCTCTTTTTAAAGATTTTTCTGTTCGGGTTATAATAAACCCTAGAGATAACAGACAACGAGAAACGAAAGTTCAATGGACCGGCGGCGATAAAGTTGAAAAAAACCTAAGGACCGGAAGTGATAATCTGGCAGATTTTTTGGTTTTTTTCTGAGGATACAGAGGAGAGGGGGCAAAAATCGGGGATAAGACGGTCCGAAATTCGAACCGGTACGACGGAAATATAAAACGAACAGGAAAACTGAAAATTAATTTTTTTGGGTTTTTGGGGTGAGGAGGGCAGAGTAAAAAACTGCACCGCACCGGCTGAGGAGTTAACTGCATAGCTTATATATGTGAGTCGGCGCGCCTGTGGGCTTGGGGAAACCCTAATTTGATTTTGGAAACTAAACATGGGCCGTCAGATCAGTGTTTAGGATTTTTAACGGCTGCCACAGTCAGGCGGGATATCTATGATGACGTAGTGATAGGACATGTGATGTGCTAGGCCCACGAGATTGATTAGGTAAGAATATGAAATGTTACAAACAAAATGTTTGAGTTCACGTCATGTATTCAGCTTGGCCCATAATTAAGAAACGAAGCCCAACTTGCAAAACTAATGGGCTTTTTGACCCTTGTGGGGATTTGTGTAGCAGTTGGGTCTCATGCATCTAAATTGGAGAGTTTGGGTTGGACCAACAAGGCTTCAAAGTTCTTTTCTTTTTTCCCTTGCATTTTCATGTTCTTCTCGCTTGCCCAAAAACAGTGCAATTTGAATTATATTGAATACGAGTCATTCTATAGTAAGGGCCTTATATATGGCTTTTAAGTGAGATCTTATCTCTTAATTATTAGATCAATCTAATCAATTTGATCCAATGATTAAGAAATAAGCCCTCACTAAAGAATTCTTGCATTGAATACAGAGAACAAGAGTTTAGATGAATACCAACTAGCATTTGGTCCAATGATATATATTTATGATGAGCCGGACACTTAATTATGAATGGCTCTATTGCGTTATGTAGTTTTACAAATATTGGCCCGTTATAAAAATAATTTGTAAATATTTTAACTTTCTTTTAGTTCCAAAGATACATACAGTCATACAGACACTTGTCGTCACAAATTTTGGCCCATGAAAGAAGCAGGTTTGATCAGTCCTCTCTAATCGATGTATGACAAGTCAATTTATGCGGTCATATGATTGGAAGAATCGCCGCATTAAAACATTACCACATTCATATAGCTGACAGAAATTGTTGGGATTTAATTTCATGTCTAGAAAACTTGGGCGTCTTGTTGACCAATATTAGCCTTCTTTTTTGAAGTTTGGGATTTTGATAGACCAGGCCCCTTCTTATACTCTGTTGATGCATGCATAAACAAAGTTTATTGGTACACCGAAAAAAAGGTTGATTGGCAGAGTCAACTTGTGGAATTGCCATGATTGCCACAATATATGCATGGCCCATCAAGATCTTGCGTATAGTTGTATAAACCAGTTCCAATATATTGTGTTAGCGGACATCTAAGATAATCTACTTGATTGTATTATAGTTAATCAGTTGCAATTAATATATATCTAATTAGCTCTCCCTCCACCATATGTATTCAAAAGCTGTTGCATGCATGCATAAGACAAACTTTCATTGTAGGATTGAGAACGTACGATTGATTACTATCATCACCTGCCATGAATGTTTGGTTGTGGTCCTCAAACTCCATAATAATTAATATCGATTTTAAGAACTTAATTAACTACAAGTTTGAAATTAGCATTCGTGTAAAGGACTCTTCAAAAAAAATATTGAGTTCGAGTCCTAATATCCATATACTTAATACGTGTCAGTTTAATCTCATGAACTACAGTTTAGCTAATGACCGTGATCCCACCAAATTCCACTCGCAAGATGTTTTAAAAAACTTAAAAGAAAAAGGGAAGGCAATGATGAAAAACAATAGTAACGCACGTCTCTCGTAATAATCAATGATAATGATAGGGTACTTTATGTGTGAAAGTCATATAAGTGGCGAATTATATAACATTATAATTTTTTGACATTGGCGCTAGAGGACGTTTCTCTTTTCCAATTTTGAAATGCAAGATCAAAACGAAGAGTTGATAGTCTTCTTAGTAGGTTAAAAAAGAAGAAGAAGAAGGTGCGTGGACTTCAGTGTCCATATCTAGCTTCCCGCGCGCTTTTAACCTAAAAAAGCTTCGATTCAACATTTCAAGTCCCTGTGGTCAAAACAGTGACACCCACCATCGCCAGAGATAGAGAAAGAGAGCTTGAAATAAAGAGCACTTAGTGACAATTGACAAACCCTTTTGGCTCCAAAAGGCATCTAGTGGTAGCAGAGATCTAGAGAGGGAGAGAGATAGATCAGTACAAAGAGACACTTGCTTGCCTTTCTTCTTTCCCGAAACGAATAAGAAAAAGAAGAAGGAATTAAACCTAAAGGAAAGCACATGATATAATGTCAAAGTAAGCACATCGATCCATGATCATCTCTCCTCTCATCTCCCTTCCGGATGTAATGGGAAGAGCTCCAAAGTTCTACCTCTACCTCCCTCCACGACTTCGTCCGCCTTACAAACTACACTATCTTCTACCGAGCAATCAAATCCCCAGCTCCTACACTTTCTCTTGTACGGACTATCTTCCTCTCTTTCCCCTACTACTTCTCCCAGCTGCAACAAAAATATATGTAGAAAATTTAAAAAACAACCAAGAAAAAGAAGAAGAAAACCGGCTTAACTTTGTAACTAAGTATAGTGCAACTTACGTTGGTAATTACAGGAGTTGGTGTTCTGGGAGAATGGCTGAGGCCGAGGCTGTTGCGTTTTTGCTTCTGCCTCTCGCGTGCTTTGTGGTTTTGGAACCAGTAAAACACATTCTTGCCCTCTATCTTGCCGTACTTGCCAAGCTGAGCTGTTATTTGTTCTATTTGTTGTGCATTAGGAGTGCGCATGCCTCCCCTATACAGCATTTCTAGTATTCCTATCTGTTCTTGCGTTGGGTTCCAACGCGTCCCTCCTGGGTGCGTCTCCACCTGCACCATCAATACTTTTTCTTAATAATTATTCGTTGAAACCATTTACTTTTTTTGTTTAATAATGTCCATCATACTTGAGTACACATGTTATAATTATTAGAATTACCGTTAGAGAGATCGATGTACGATGTACTATGTTGTCAGACTATAAATTAAAAATATTGATAATTATTCAAATGCGTTCGCTAAATTTACAGTATGACAATTAGATGTTTGGTTATAAGTTAACGTGTTGTGGACATGGAAGTAATGTATGCTTGCAAGAAAAATTTAGCATACCTGGGGGTGGGGGGAATCTTTCTTCTCCTGATGATCAGAGGATCCTAGTTTTCTAGGGCCACTTTCAGGTCTGATGAAGCTCTTGAGGTCGAAAGGAGCAAGGGCAGTGGTAGTGGTGTCGCCTGCGGTGGTGTTGGCCAGTTTGGGAGCGAGAGGGCGTAGGCGTTTGGTGCAGCCAAGAGTGAGGGAGGGTTCGTGTTCCCAGAGTCCACGTGCGAACTGGTGCACCTTCATGCTGCTTATTCCCATATGTGGTGGGTGGTAGTGGGCTGAATGATAGAGGTAAAGCAGCAATTATATAAGGGAGGGCCGAACACAGACACAGAAGCTCATGATATCAGAGAATTAAAGGTGACAAAGTGGGAAATGAGGTGGTGCTTGGAACAAGCGAGACCAAATGATGAGGTGCGGTTGACTTGGGATTTTCCACACTAAAAAAATATGAAAAAGAGAAAGCAGAGAGAAAGAGAGAGAGACAATAATTAATAGGGCAAGCAAAGCAACAATATGTATGAGAGATGAGAGTATGAGTATGTGAAAGGTTAGCTAGCTATGAGCGTGTGGGTGTGTAGCAAAGCTGTGTATGTGCGTTTGGGTTGGCCCGTCAAATCGGGTCGTTTTTTTCTTGCTTTCATGATAAGGTGTCCATGCTTTTCGGTGGCCTCTTTGGCTCTCTCTCCAGCTTTTTTTCACTATAAAGCGAGGGGTCTCATAAGAGGGAGGAGAATAATAATATAAAGAAAAAAGATTCCTCCAATCCCAAAACTTGAAAATGGGAACTAGCCTTTGCCCTTTTGCCATTTGCCCTTTTGCCATTTGCATGCCCTTTGCTTTTCAAATTTCAAGATACGACATATCATATAAACAAATATAACCAAAACAACTGAACTCAATATGAATGAATGCCGTCGTATCTAAGTCTTAATTTTCACTCTTTTAGTCGTATACAACGTTGAAAAAACTTACACACGACTCCAACCTAACCAATCTTATCCCTATCTGACTCACTGCATGCCAAGCCACAGCCAAATAGCCAGTATATCCTTTTGGCTCTTTCTTTTGGGAACTGTACGTAGTTCCATTTTCCCAAATTGTATAAATAAAAAAACCCTCACAAGTTCCCAGCCCCACTTTCTGCCCAAATTCAATTTTTGTTTGCCAATACCTTGACACCGCCAAAGCCAATAGGAGGGAGGAACATTTCCTGTATAAATATATTTATATATCTATACGATTTGTTTTTAATAATCAAAGCGATAAAATTTTATTGATGAAAGAACAAGATCTAGAAAATTAGGTGAGTATCTCAATACATAAGGGCTCGGTTGTCGGATTAACCAATAACCTATCCTTTTTACGCATAGACCTCTTTTCTGATATATATCTTAAGTGTATATATATATATATATATATATATATATATATTCCCAGTCCAGCATAGAATGATGAGTTTAGGGTAAAATTGATTAACTGGCTTTACAGGCAGGGGGGGTCTAGTTAATTACTGCGGTCAATCAGGCACACAGTTAATTGTTGGAGAGTAGGTAATTGAGCATTACACGTGTGGTCGATTGGGCAGAGATATGCTTGATTCAGCTAGGAACACATTACACGTGTACAGTCAAGAATCATGATCACAGACACCTGCGTGTGCATGCGGTTGAGACGAAGTTCCATTAATTTGATGTTGCATGAGGGCCCAAAAAGTACGGAATTTGTGAATGAAATCTAGTTTCTTTCTTGTATGAATGAATATGCTTCAGAGACATAATTTGCAGTGCTTTAATTATGTGGATTTGGAACAACACGCGTACGTCGTGGAAGCCATTCTTCTCCAGAAAAAAGATTTACCATGAACTGTGTCAGTGTCACTGCTCTGCAAAAGCACAACGACTGCAGAGAATATTCAACTCTTGTTCATAAAAAAACAAAAAAGAAAACAAAAAAACACTATTGTTCATGGAATTAGGTTAGTAAAAGTCAGTTCGTACCCTTAAGCTAAGCTGGTATTAGAAACAATACCAAATGTGAATGTGGATATATATTATTGAAATTAAAGGCAATGACAATGAGGCATGCATTAGCATGAGCAAGACAAATAATATTATCTTAATTTTATGCACCGATGTCGACAAAATCTTTCTTAATCCCCTATAAATTAGGGTTCATGTGCCAAGATCGGTTGCATGATGTGACACTCTTCCCTTATCTCCCAACCTTAATTAGACTATGTGTGAAGAATTTTCTTTCTGTTTTTTTATTAATTTATATATATATATATATATATATATAAATTTGAAGTAAAAGTCTTGGTTGAATCAGCTTGGAGGTAATTAGTTAAGCTGATTTCCCCCTTATGGTAATTACCCAGCTTCTATTTGCCAAAAGCTGCATCATTATGTGCAATTCAAAAGCAACACTAAAATTGAAACAAAATTTCACTGCAAAACTCAAAACAGCATGAAATTTCTGTAGTTTTAACATTCACATTCACATTTCCTGTGAGTAATGCAACACTTGTTTTACTGTGCTTTATCTATACGTGTGACATTTTGTTTCTGGGTTATAAATATGGACAAATTAACTTTAATAGTTACTACTAGGTTATCAAAAAAACTTTAAGCTACCATGTTCGGTTTAATTTGCGGACCAGCTAATTTCGTTGTTGTGAACTCGTGGTGGACTTTAACATGGACAACAAATCTCAACCAAATCTGCACTTTAGCCATTCTCCAACATACGACAGTTTCATTGCATGAACTAATTGTTTTATTATTAAATTTCTTATCGCTCCTCAAAGTCGTGCTAGGTAGAAATTGCCAGATGTTCCTTCCGATACAACAAAGGCATTATAATTGCTCAAGAAATCGTTTTCCTTTTATGGAAGGGTTTCTAGATAGATTTTTAGAAAAATGGAATTAAGCTGAAAAACTTACTTACAATATGGATAATACTGTTTTGCTATTTCCGGCCATTAATACCATAAAATGTGAAAATTTTATCTTAGGAGTTTAAGCAAGAATATAGCAAAAAGTGATATCCCCGTTCGTTGCATGAAAGCAAACACCCTGTTTAAAGTGTACTATCCGATATACATCGGACAGTTGGAAAGATTTATGTTTAAGACATGATACTATAATATTATAATCAACATCAATATAATATATATGATTGAATGACTTTATCTTTAATGATATACATTAGCAATCTGGAATGCCATTACCTTGAAAATATTTTGGCAGTAGTGACTATTATTCAGTGAATGTGTTAAACTGTTATTTTTGAATTAAGTACAATGCTCTAGAGAGTAAAAAGTCAAAAATTACATTATTAATGACTATAATTAGTAAGTTATATGAAAAATCAAGATGCACTGGTTTTTTTTGTTACATTAAAAAATTTATTTATTTATTTATTTAGGGACTAGTTGTAATTAGCCCTTGTCAGGGGACAGTGAGCCTGACCCTCTGGTTTTTGATTTGATGAAAACAAAATTGAATTATGTAAGCTAGGTAGGAATATTTACTTGTACAATAAGAGTGACAGAAGAGGTAAGTTTGCGTGTACTTTTGCATGGTGAAAAATGAAAATTGGATACTCCCACAAGTGGAAGATCGTTTTTGAAAGGTGAGGTGACCAATTACTTGTAATTTCATTGGACACTTGTCATTCTACTTTGACGTATATGCGTGCGATAATCATACCATCGTTGAAATTAATTAAAAGATTATGAGCTAATAATCTAATAGCTAATGGCTATTAGCTACACATGACTCACACGTAAGCATAAATATATATAAATTTCTTGTATCATTACATCCTATCAGCTCCCTTCAATCACGACAACATAAATAATTTCCTCACTTAACATAAATCTGCTCCTACTTCCTACTTCCTACTTAGGTAGGTGTCCATCATTCTGCACCTAACCCGTTCTATGTCGATCCATAAAACCAAAAATTACTATTTTTAAGGTTGCTTTAGATAATTACATGCATGCAAGTAACAAGGACCACTCATTAAACCTTTTAAATTTTACCCTCCTGCTGCAGATATTTTTAAGCTAAGAAATTAGTTAACACAGGATTAGGACATTTCCCCTTCAAACTTGTCAAGCTAATAATTTGAATTATTTGTGGGCCTTACGTTTGAAGAAGCAAAGAAATTGAACACATAGCTTAGATAATGTTTCCCAACAAACATACGATTGGCCTTATTTTTAACGACTATCTCGAAAGCTTTTCTTTGAATTACCAAATGAAGGGCCAGCAGGATGCATGATGCTCATTGATATTGGCCAAAAATGTCACATCCAATCAAGCATTATTACTATTATCTATTATTATTATGATCTGCGGACATCCCAATTCATGAAAACATATACTGATCAGATCAGATGGCCATAGGAATCGGAAGAGGATCATGACTTTGCTAATTAATTAAGTAGCACAAGATTGATATAAATAATTTGATTTGAAGGGTTATTTTGTCGGTCAAAGAAAAAGAGGAGATGCAAACAAATTGGGGTGATGAAGTTGGGTGGCATGATAGGAGTGGGAACCCACGCAGTGGAAGAAGCGGTGGGAATCCATCATTAGCCAAGACAATGCCATCATTTGCACGTGTCAATGGACCACATTCAACTCCCATCAATCTCTTGTTTATTTCTCACTCCCTCTACTCTCACACTAAAAACCAAACTGTAGCTTTAAAATCAAAACTCTTTCCTCCCTATTTTGACTCTTCTATGAACGGGTTGCTCACAAATGAATGCATAAACAGTTAATAGTTATTTATATATCAATATATTAGTACGGTTGTCATGCATTCGTATGTTAATTTCCCTTAACCTTTAGAGGAAGGCATTAATAGTTTGGTTTATTAACTACATTTTTTTTTTGTTTATACCCTTTCCTTTCCTTTTGCTTTGTTTTCGTTTTTATCTTTGTTATCTTCAAATTTTATGTACATGGAGTCGTAGAGTAGTGATAGATAAAGGTCATGTGTCAGCTACTTTTCTGCTTAATGACTTTTAGATTTTCTATTCCTCATCTAGGGTTGGAAGCCTTTTTAACTTGGAAATTGATGGAAAGGGATTGTTGTGATCGATGCAAATGTCACTGACTAAACCTTCCACTCTCTCTCTCTCTATCTCTATTATGCCAAATAAAGTGAGAATTGGAGAAGCCATCATTGTTGAGATTGAAATATATTCCCAACTAGATTTAGATGGGGGGCATCTTTATACACACTGAGCTCATGACTTTATGGATCTGCAGTGTTTCTTTTTCATACTCCTTTATCTTTTTCAAAATATATATATATTATATAAATTTTTCTCTCAAGAGAGAAAGAAGAAAGAAAGTTGAGGGGGGTGGGATGAAGAACATGATCGCATGGTGAGAATGGTCGTACCATGTAAGGGAAAGTGGGTGCAAATGTGTAGGGAAAGTGAGTTTTGTATGGGGGAGGGAGAAGTAAATGGATGACAGTCCAAACACAATTAATTGAATTGATGGCACTGAAAGATCCTCACTATACAAACTTTTCTTCATATATTCTTTTTTCCCTCCCCCTTTTTCTTTTTCTTCCATCGGGTTTGTTTTTTAACCTCTCTTACTTTCTCTTTCTTTTTCTCTGCTAGCTTTGCGGTGTTGGTGTTTTGCACAAACTCTCGAAGATAGTTAATATTTTGACAGCTCTCTCTCTCTCTCTGTGTCTTGTAAAAAGTCTCTTTCTCTGTCATCTTCTTCTTCTCCTTGGAGACTCCATATGCGACTGTGCAGCTGTCACACTCTTTTCTTAAAGCGTCTGAAATCAATGTCCAATTAGACGTCCTACAAATGCCACGTGCCCCCTCGTCCATTAGTTGAATGAATGGAGCTGCTCACTTGCACCAGCAATAGTCTTTGACATTCTTGTTTTGGTCGACCAATAGTTTTTTACACTGCATAGCAAAACTGAACCTAATAAAACTAAAATTTCAACCCAATGAAGAAAACGAATAAAAAATTGGACTCTATGAACATAATGATGCAAAAATCCGGAGCCTATGAAGCGAACAATCGAACCATATGAAACAAAGTACACGAAACTTACCAAACCCACAATGAATTCTACCTTTTTTCTCTTTCTATAAGAAACTTTGTTTAGTTACAGACTTACAGTATGTTGAGGTTTGCAAGGACTTGTCTTAAGATGGAATTAATGAAGAACCAATGCAAGGCCCAAATCATGAAATACTTAATGTTGGATACAGTGAGAATTATGTGGGGGGTCTTGTCTTGGAGTTCATTTGGGCATCGAATATTCTCAGTTGTTTTGTTGGGTCGATAGCCTCCAGGCCTACACCCGTTTTCAATTATTTATTTATTTTTTGCTGTAATAATTTAATTGTGTCTAATGCTTTTCATTCAACCAACACGTGAACTAGAGCCGTGTGATGATGATGATGATTGGTTTATGGGTATGGATATTTATTCAAAGTCTAATTTTGCTGGCTGTAGACAAATTCATGGTGTTTAAATTTGTTACGTACATTGACTGCTACTACAAATTATGGCACACATGCAATGTTTCTGCATTTTACTTTTGGGAATTGAATCATGTGCACCCTAGCTAATATGTCCACGATAATCTTGATTTTTCCGTTTTACATGTTGAACATGAAATAAAATAATGGCTTGGCTCTCAGTGATTTAAAGATCATGTCAAAGTTTTCTGTAAATTAACAAAATTTGGTCAGCTAGCTAGGATGACAAGGTGCCTTGTCTCGTCTCAGGATTCTTTGATTCGCCATCCACTATCTATCCAGACACACATTTGAGTGGCAAACAACAATTGAGGCTTCAAAAAAAAAGAAAAAAACAACACCGAATTTATATGATATTCTGATTCTGCTGTGGACACTGCTCATCAGTTCACAGCTAATGGCTAACTGCTTTCCACTATCCAATTTTATTTTTCTGCCATTTTCATCTTTACTTCTTTAGGGCCCGTTTAATATTATCCTATAGAAGTTCTCTCCGGTACATTCCATAAAATTGGAACAATACAAAAAAGATTAGCATGGTCCCTACACAAGGATGACACGCATTAATAAAAAAAATGTTCCTTTCTTATAGAAAAGTCCTTGTACGTAATTAATGTTTTCATGCACCCATGGAATTTTGAACTGCTCTTGGGCAAAGCTCCACCGTGAAATCTTGAAGATGAAAATACCTCAAAACAGATGGTGTGTCCTTATACTTGGTTTTGTCAGTTTGTTGTGTATTGATTGCCTTGGATGTTAAGGAGAAGTTGACAGGAACAGGCATATGCTGATTCTTTCGAGTTCTAGTGTGTTCAAGGTTTGGCACTAAGTTTCTGTCACTCTCTTGGGGGTCATTTTCTGTATTCAGATCTTTCTGCTGCTTCTGAACTTCTGTCTTGTAGCTTGCTAGCTTGCATTATTGTGAGGATGGATTGCTGTGACATTTTATTTTTAAAAAAAAGAAAAAAAAAAAAAAAAAGAGTCAATGCTCAAAAACTGGCCCTTTGTATATTTCAGGTGATGAGGAGGGCTATATTTTGACTGCAACATTTTGGATAAAAAATGGCAAATTGCAGCTTTCTTTTTCACTTTTCCTTGTGACAGTTAAAAAAGATATCCAACACCACAGATAGGAAACACACTTATCTCTCAATCACTTAATCCTTGGATTGGATTGGACATAAGGCTGTGAGATTTTGTTTGGACTTTGGACAAGTCTAGACTTGTTGAAGGCCAAATGAATATTATTATATGATCCTCTTAGTCTTAGCTTTTGTTGGTGGGAAAGCGTTATCTTCTTTTTGCCACATAGCTGAAGTACTTCATCCAACAAAAGATCTCAATATCTTTGGGATTCGATTGGGTTTGGCTTTTACTTGTGAAGGAAGGTTCATGTCTTGAGTTAATAAACCAGAAATTCCAGAGTGATTAGGGTTTGAAGAAATTCTTAAACCACCATTCTTTCATTCTGTCATGGTTTTAAAGATATTTGTTTTGGATACAATGGTGTTGTTTTGATTGAGAAGCAAACTGAGCTTTTCTATATAGAAATGTGGTTTTATGAATCAAAAAGTGCATGTTTATCTGTAAAGGAGACCCTGTCATCTGGCTACACACGCCACCGAAATGCCCCTTTTCTATAAAGTCAAGTTATTATGTGGTGAGGCATTTCGAATGGAGAAGGAAAGATAAGATATTATAAAAGACATAGGCTTAAAGACAACTATAATCAGGTTTAAGCAGAACTTGGCATTACCAGTTTAAAAATATTCTTGCAGGAACTAATTTTTCGGTAATTTTACATGCCTGCCAATTTAACATTACGTGTGTTAAGACAATAATTCATCTAATCAATAATTTAGATTGAGAATTTGACAACATAATAAAAAAATTTCCCCCCACTTCATCGGGTTACTTGAAGCGAAAATTACGCTAGTTTAGAGCTCATGAACTTTTGATAGTAGTATTTCTGTCAAATCTTTTGACTAAGACATCCCACCGCCAATAGATAATTACCCACAAAAGCATCTGTGGATTAAAAAAACTAGTGAACTTTGATTTTAATAAAGTACAAAAGTCATATGGTAACTTCAAAGAAAGAATGTTGAAGGTTACGGAGATTTCTTGGAAGTCATACGCTTCATGAGATTTATATTTCAGGTTTAATATAGTAAGTACGATTTAATCATTTGGCAAAAAGACAATCAAAGCAGATTTATAATCAAGATGAAGGGAAACTATAACAAGCCCTGCAAGATCCATAAATACCGTAAATTAATTTTATTCCAATAAGAAATTAAAACAAAGAGAAAAAGTCAAATTTTGATTACAAGACAATTGGGCAGCCGCAGATTTTGGCAACAAAAGAGAAAATAGAATCGTCCCACACGTATCATAAACTCAGTTTTAATTTGGTCTCCATACAGATCACAGTCGAAGATTAATATATTACTAATTATTCATTAATCACCTCTAATACAAAACAAGAAAAAAAGAAAGGGCTCACCGTCCACCGTCCATCATCCATCATCATCATCAGAAAAATTAAAAAAAACAAAAAAAAACACACACACACACACTGTCGTAAGCTTCCACCAAAATATGGAGTGTGTGAGTCTAATGACAGGGACAACCTATTTGATTGAGGAGGACCATCTTGCTTTCTCCTTCATCATACTTCACACCACAAGCACGTCATCACCAAGCAGCTCTTCTTCTTGGTGCCCCAACTCCTCCTTATCTCCTTATCTACTTGTGTTTTTTGTTTGGCAACTCAACAAGATCGTACCAGTACAGTAACCAAACGTAGGCCACACCAATGTTGCTTTCTTTCTTTCTGTTTTGTTTCTCTTGGTAAAATTTGGGGGGCCCAAAACCCCAATTGCCCTAGCAAAGCAAGCTGCACTAGCCTCAAGCCAATGACCCTTCTAGGCCTAGCCACTGTATCCACACCTAACAAATTTCTTCTCTAAACCCAAATGAGAAGGAAAAATTATTGCGTGTTACAGTAACACCACCTTGTCTTCTGGGCAAGATAACATATCAAAATAACTTGATTGCGCAAACCATAAAAATCAAGAGTGGAAAAACTCAAGAAAGCAAATACTGAAATGAATTTGAACTCCTTGTCATCCTTGATGACCAGTAACTAAGAACTTTTGCTCTTCAGCTGGTTTGTTGTTGATGTTACAATTTAAGAGAAAGAGAAACTATACCAATCAAACAGAACCCTTTTGATTCTGTTCTCTGAACAGACCCAATAATACCTTTCTCGTCTCTCTATTTTCTCTATATTTTCACTTATTTCACACGTAGACTAGCTTAGTGATGATAAACTAAGATCATGAATATAAATATATAAATATAAGAACTCAAAAGAAAAAAGAAAAAAGAAAAAAAAGAGAGCCAGAAATTAGGAAAATAATATAAACAGTTGGTGATCGATCAGCCTCATATCTCTCTAAAGACCTCTTTTTTTTCAATTAATTTTCATCAGAGTTTTCTGGGTCGGGATACTTATTTAAATCAGGCTTCTGGGAATTCACCAGGCTCGACGTCGTTTTCGACTGCGATATTGGTGAGCGGTGAGCAGTTTCGACGGCGTCGACCTTGGCCCCAACCTCCGTAGCCTTCTTTCGTATCGAAGCCGCCGACATGTCGTGTAGCTGCTGGCCGTCTTCTTGGAACACAAGTTCCGGGAAGTTGAGGCGCGCAGAAGGGCCTCTGAGGTAGAAAACGGCGGTGTCGTATGCTCGGGCGGCGGCAACCGGCGTCGTGTAAGAACCAAGCCAGATTCGAGACCTCTTGTTGGGTTCTCTAATCTCAGCCACCCACTTCCCCCACTTCCTCATCCGTATCCCTCTGTATTGCTTTTCTTGATGACGATGATCATGGTTGCCTCCTACTTGTTGCTGTTGCTGCTGGTTTTGCCTCTGCTTGCGCTTCTCTATGCTTGTTGTTGTGGTTGTTGAAGACGAAGAAGATGAAGAACAACAATACTCTCCTTCCATCCCGAGAAAAGTTAGAAGCTACCTAATATTAATCAAAACCCTTTTAATCTGCTGCTGTTGTGGTTGCTTTAGAAACTAAATAATCCTAAAACACAAAAACGAAAAAAACCAAATGAAAATAATCAGAAAACTCTTGCAATTCCTGAGAGCAAAGGTCATATTATATTCACAGGGAAATATATACAAACAGATAGAGGGCATAAAGATAGATTAGTTTCGTACTTGGCTGCTAGTCTGTCGTCCGGGCACGGCCGCCACGTTGATGTATCTTGAAGATAAATCCAAAAATGGCCGACATATTCCATCAGCTCCCACCCTTTCTCTCTCTCCCTCCCCTTCTCACTCAGCTCTGTGTCTAAAACGCTACGTTTTATACCATCTTCTCTCTCGTCTTTCTCCTCCCGTTTCTCTTTTGTTTCTCCTTTAGTGAGTACGAAAAGGCATTTTGTAGTTTATTTTTATGCAAAAGTGGGGCCCACGTAGGCGGTTTTGTGGGCATGTGAGAGCCGACGTGGATGGATGTTTACACCTCTTGTACGCAATCCACTTGTACAATTTTACATTATTTTGTGAGCTCAGGTTTTGTTTGTGAAACTGAAATAACTGGACCATACTCATGTTGTTGTTGTAACTTTTTTCTTCACTAATTTTTTTATTTTTTTTCTTTCAAAAAGTCATTTTTAGTTCCAGTAGTTTGCCATTTTTATTATTTTGATTCTTTTCATTTTAATTTAGTTAATTTTTTTTTCTAATGGTTTCTATTTGAAACAATTCAAGGACAATTCTCAATTTCTATCAAATTTGTTTAACTCTTTTTTTAGGCAAAAAGTCACTCTTTTTTTAGAAGTTAAAAAAAAGCTTTTTCTTCTTCACTCTTTTTTTATATTCTAATTACAGTTCCGATCTCTTGGACCACAGGAGTCCAAGAGATCGGGACTGTTAGTGAACCGTTGAATTTACATCCAACGGTGAGTGACCACAAATCTCTTGGACTCCTGTGGTCCAAGAGATCAGGATTGTAGTGAACCGTTGAATTTACATCTAACGGTGAGTGACCACAAATCTCTTGGACTCCTGTGGTCCAAGAGATCAGGACTGTAGTGAACCGTTGAATTTACATCCAACGGTGAGTGACCACAAATCTATTGGACTCCTGTGATCCAAGAGATCGGGACTGCTCTATTTAATATACGGAAATGGGAATGAACTCGGATGTAAAGGAGTGAACATACTATCTTAACAAGCTTACTATATTTTCACACGGTTTTTTATTTACAATCAATATTAAGGAAATGAGAAATTAAACTTAAAACCTCATAATACAGAAATAAATACCCTTAATTACTTTAACTAAAAATTCCTGTTTCTATTTTTATTTTTATTTTTATGAAGGCTAAAAGATCCTTGTTTTTTTTTCTTCACGCTTGGTTTTGCTTTATTTTTTTCTTTTTCAACTTGTTTGTTGCCACTTGCGATTAAAAGTAACAATCAGGACCATGAAAGAGGTGGCCATAGAGGTCGGTGATGGATATAGACAGATGGCAACATCAATAAGTGGAATTGTAGAAAATAGGAAAAAGATAGAGTTGATAACTATAAAATCAGTTCGGTTCAAGTTATTTCCCCCAAAGACCTGTCACTTGTTTTCTATATAGTAATGTTTCCTGTATTAATGATAATTAAAATTCCCTTTTTTATTTAATTTCCAAAATACTGCCTCCACAAAATTTTGTTTTATAATATTATAGGCTAGCTATTGGCAGGGGCCACCTAAAAAGAAATGATTTTTAGGTACGTGTCAGCTGTGCAGTGGCTTGTGGATAATTATTGCGGGGTGGTCAAATTGAATATTGACTTCAACGCCATGAAAAAGTTTTAGGCTGCAATGGCACCGCCTTACTAAATAAAACAATAAAATATAATCCAACAGCAGTGGAATGAGGTTTTCTCTGTCACTCATTCATATCTCATATTTGGGAGTTGGAGAAGGCACCACGACGCTTTGAACTATCCTGCCAAATTCCAACCCGTAGACCTCCTTTGTATTTTATTTTATTTCAAGTTTTAGAAATTAAAGTTTTCTCAAAAAGCCAAAGGGATCCAGTCAAGTGAAAAATGTCTTTTGGCTTTTAAAATAGTGATTTTAAGTTCGAATCTCCATAACTTATTGATAGTTTTTGTGAGAAACTTCTCTCTCTATATAATTTAGACTATATATATATATATTAAAAAGTCGTCTAAAAAAATAAAAGATTTTAATAAATAAATAAATAAATATTTTGTTTGAGTTGTGCTAGGCCCTAATGTAGAAGCCCATAGGGTGCGACGAATCTTAACCGTTAAAATGGGCCATAGCAAGTCCCCCACCACCAGCTGAGAACAAAATTGGATTATTGTGTCACTAGAAAAAAACAAATTAAATACAAAGATATCATGGCCCATGGCCATGGGACGATGTTTTTTCTTGGGCACCCGCCAATGCCATACAACCAACGGCAACGGAGGACGAGGCTACAAAATTCCAATTTCCATTCATTCATTATCGTTTTCGTTTTGGCGGTTGGAAAAGCAGAGCAAATGACGAGAAACATGGAAAACTTCAAGTCTAAGCTTTGGCCTAAATGGACATCAAGACGCATACGTTATTTATTACAATCTTCTTCTTTTTTTAAATTATATTTTTTGGCTGTCGACAAAGTTGTTGGCATTTAGAAATGAAACACACCGGGCGACGTGGACAAGTTTGCCTACTTTTTATTTATTTTTTATTTGAGAAGGGATTATATATATATATATATATATATATATATATAGTGGGACGTGGGGCTCGCCAACTTTGGGGATTCATTCAGACTTCAGTCGGCAGCAAAGAAACTAATGGGAAAAAAACAAGGGATATTGCCTCCTTCCCAAAACAATAATAACATGAAAACACCAGAAAATATTATTTAAATAATAAGTAAATGATTCTAATAGTTGTCTCGTTGGGGTTTCTTCAGGTTGTCTCTGCCTGCATATCAGTTTCTGTCATGGACAGGAATATCTTGCTTGTCATTTAGGCATATCATAATCATACTCATAACTATTCTAACATTCAATCACTAACAAAATTAACACACACAAAATGCACATTTGCGCCTAAGAGTTTATGCCTTCATGGGAAGCATGACCTTTGTATTATTATTATTATTCCAAATGAAATGGCTACTAATTACAGAGCAGTTCACAGAGTCAACTTACAACATATAGTATCGGAAATCTTTACGCTTGTTCCAAATAAATTGCTGATTAACTGATCTGACCTCTTTATTAGGATCCAGAAGCTTATGGCCAGAAACCTCCACCAGGCTGATAAGGCCTTCTGCTACTCAGGAATGATGAATACCTGTATAAAGAAGATTCATAGAAAGCCATCTGCAACCCCAACATTGGCGCCCGTTGCGCCTATTTACGATCACCAAGCCTTCATGATGATAGAATTCCATGAAATTGTTTTCGCACACCACACAATTAATGTTGGGTGAACCAAATTGTAGGAAGGAACTATCAGTGTTTGCATATCAGTATCAAAATTTCATACTTGAAATATAGAAATGCCATTTGGCTGCTACACTAGAGTTGTCCCTAACAACGAAAACAAGTTAAAACTCAAACTATATAGATGTAGGGTCTTTCAATCTATAATGTTGAGTGAAGCTTCTACGAAGAGAAAGGATTTGTTCTATATGCATGTAGGCTCTTACAAAGTATGCGATCTATCAAAGCGTAACGTGATTAGGTATCCAATTTGTGTCCCAGCAAAATTATACTAATTCCAGGTTTTAGTTATTACAACAATTGTATGTATGTGCTTCCAAGTGATTCCAGATATGGAGAAGGAAAAACATTTGAAACCAGTACATACAAAGCATTTGACAACATCATCCCAATAATATTTATCTTTATCTAATTAGCAAAAGAAACGTCAGTGGGAAAAAAAACTTTGGGATTGAGGGGAAATGGAAATGCCTGCAGTTGGTAAAATGCAACTGATCAACCACCTATTGCAATTGTATATTTCGAAGTATCCATAACCCACAAAATGGCATGTCTAAGAATAAGCATGATTCAAAAGCTCAAACAACAAATGAAATGCAATGTTATAATAAACATATATAGCTAATTGTGATAGAATTTAGTTAGTGGATTACTAATTATTAGGGCAGAACCATAAGCACTAGTATTCATTTCATACTAAGCTAAAGGAAATGTAAACGAAAGAAATTTGGAACCTTCAAATTGTGTATGATGAAGAAGGAAATTCTGGCCATACATATCCTGTGAATTCTTAAATGAAGAAACTATAAACACTTTACATGGTGACAAAAACCAAGTGCATCCTTGCCATGAATAATCAATTAGAATAGCCATAGCCATTCCTTCCTCATCTCCTTGTATATTCCTATACACCCCCAATGCATATTTGCTCAACCTCAGAAAAAAAAACTAAACCAGTGCCACAATTGAATCAAAATGGCCTCAAAGTATCAGTTCAATCACATGCCTGATCCAACAACCAACTAAGTTTGCCATATCAAAAAAATCCATCTTCCTCATCCTCACTATCCAGCAAATAGTCCTCACTATCTTCACTATCCCCATCGTCTTCCACCCAATCTCCTTCTTCCAATTCCCCTTCCGAAAAAGCCGAAATCCTCATTCCACTAGACAGGGGCCTAGAAACAACAAGTTCATCAACCACATTGTCCAATTCACTGCCACCATCGAAAACTGAATGCGAAAACAACCCATCACCCTTATCATCATCATCCTCATCAAAGAACTCACTTCTCCTCCTTTTGGGTACCAAATCCTTCTCTGAAACCTCCCCATTTTCGACCCCAATCCAAGGCACCCAAACATCCGCGTGCCTTCCCAAAGCTCTGTCAAAATCCCCCACCACCACAGTCCCCAAGTTGGCCTCTCTAGCCTTCCTCAACATCTCCGAAAAATCTGAATCGTCCGAAACCAAGAACAACCAGTCAATCCCACGGCTCATAGAATGCTGCATTTGCCTCTTCAATGCCCAATCAGCAGCCTGAGGCTTGTCTTCCACAGTCTTCACAAAAACACCCGCTCTTCTTAACTCCGAGGCCAACCCATACCCAACCTTGGGCTTGATCAAAGACCTCGCAGCCTCATTGTACTTGTGGTTCCCAGATACAAACCTCTCCTTAAAACGCTGCCGTTTCTTCCCTTTCAGAGACCTCATTCGATTCAGCTTCTTCTGTCTCTCCCTCTCGTGCAGCTGCTTGAAGTGCTTCTTCAAATCCAAATTGGACTTACACTTTCGACCACATACTCCACAAATGTAAGGCTCAGAAGGAACGACTACACCCTTGCGCTCCAATATGTCTAATTGTTTGCGCTCGCGGCGTTGTTCGATGACCCACTGAGGCAAATGATCGAACGCATGGCGGTTGGCGTAGGCTGACGACTCTACGACCTCACCGAAGCGCTGAGCCACCTGTTTCAGGGCCATGGCTGCCTGGTACGGCGGCCCGCGAGGGGGTTTGTTGTCCAAGTCCCATAAGATCACCACCTTCTTCTGCTTCGGAGTGTATATGCCTTGCTTGTTCTGCACCATGTCAATTTCGGAGTTTGCTGCTGCCTTGATAGCAACATAGCTCCGAGTCCTTGTGCTTAAGGTGATGATGGGTTGGGGTTGAAACGAGCGTTTTGAGTTGAAGAAGGGAGAGCGGGAGGAATGGAGGGAAAATAGAGGGAAGGGTTTATAGGGGAAGGTGTGTATTGGGTTGCAGAGGAGGTTCATGGTTCATTTATGGCGGTCACTCTGTCACTGTAAGTGAGAGCGCGTCTTCGTCTTGCTGCTTGGTTATTTTGGTTGCTGTCTGCAACTCTGTTATCCGTTTGGGATATTAAATGGGTATATCCGAATTGATCCATTGGGATTTCAACAATGGGCCTTCTTCACAATTTCAGTCTGAAAAACTAAGCCTACAGTTATATGAATGGGCTTTCTTAGTTGCCAATGTTAACCGTAAGGCTTTAGTGATGTGTTATCTATATATATAAAGTAAAAGGCAGATAATGGTGAAATATTCAAAATAGCAGAAAATATCCTTGGTTGATGCAAACATTAAGAACTAAATTTATTAATTAAATGAGGATAATATGGTAAATTCACACTTTTTATAAAAAATTAAAATTAAATAAAAAATAATAGATCATATTTTTATGGAATACTTTTTAATTCTAAAAAAATTTTAAATTTTTTTTAAAATAAAGCCTCTCGCAAGCGCGGAAGCGCATGCTGAGAGGTTAGTAACTTATAATGAGGGTTTATAGTGAAGGATTTCTTAATAGCCGTTCGAGGTTTGATAAATAAAAATGTTATTATTAAACGACTGAATTGAACTCCTCAATACACTCCTATTTGAAATTTCATTTAGCATTGTACAATTCTTATTGCGTCGAAATGCATTCAAAAAATCTCACTTTTTAACTCAATTTTCATAACATTAATCCTATTTATTGACTGACATGTTATAATAGTTGTCAACAATTTCCCTTTTACTCATTGATCATGAATCTAGTGGTTTTTGCTAAAAATGTTTACTCATTATACGATGATGTAGTTTTGACGTCTAGTGGAATGTCATTTGGTTTGGTTTCCCAAGTCCTAGATTATCCTCCTAAGGAACCCTAGCCAATCATAGCTAGTGGCAACTCTGTCTGTGAGAAGAGAGACAAATGAAATGGGTGAGCTCTTACTTAGATGGTTGTGCTTGGAAATGTTGTGCCTTGAAAAGGCTTTACTATTTTCAGGTCATTATCCTCAATGGTGGCGTTCATTCTTTTTCTTGCTCTTTATCAGTATACACTTTCTCTTTTCCTTTTTTGAAAGGTTCTTTTGCCATTTTCAAGCTCAGAAAAAGAAGAAGAGAGAATTGCTTCATATCATCCAATCACGTATCGTCCATAACAATTTTTCCATCACAAATTACTTTATTTTTTGTGTTTAAATGGTTTATACATAACTTTTTTTGAACATGGGTTTCCGTAATTTTTTTAGTACAAGTGATGGGGAAGAGGGGTTTTACATACAAATATTCATTGGGTGCCTTGAGGTTTTGAACTTTTGCTCACATGAGTAAAGAAGATGAAAGAACTTAACCAACTGAGCTATATCATAACAGTAAGTTTTATCATCCAAATTAGGATAGACTCCAATATGTATAATTTGGTGAGTCCTTCAAGATTGTGCTACGGGCACTAAGGATATCCTTGATTATTTCCTCCTTGATTCATGGCAGTTTTCTTCAGAATTATTATTAATACAGTCTTTATCCTCAAAGATTACCAGCCCCAAAAAGCAAGGCAATTATATAATATAATTGAGATGATTAGTCACAAGATGATAACTAATTATTTATTATGTCTCTTATTTAAATTTTGCTGATGAATGATAAGGAATTAAGTGAACAACTTTGGTGGGTCTTCTGTAGTTGAGTAGCTACCAATCCCGGTTTGCATTAACATACCTGAATAATGAAATTAGCTAGTACGGTCCCAATACTTAATTATGCAGACTCCAAAGCTTGCTTTATAGTAAGTAAAGATAAAATCCTGTTTAGTACTAAGCAAATATATATTCAGAAAAGTTCTGTTTTTAAGTCTTTAATTTGAAGCTTTGCATGTTACTAACTTTCACTTTAGCTTCCATGCTTAAAAATTTAATCACTTCCTTTTGGCTTGGAATGGCAGCAGCAGCTGTTAGAGTCACCACATGAAGATCAAAGCAAGGATTTTTGGTTTGAATTTTCAAATGTCCCTTTTGAGACAATTATAATAAAATATGGTAGTAAGTGGGCGGCTGATGTACTAGTGTGTGTGCCATCGACATTGCACATAAAAGATAGTTGTTTTGAATGGAAGAATTAGGGTTATCTCCATAAATATATTTAATTGACCATCATTAAAGAAAGAAAGGAAGGAGGGTCACTACTATAAATACAGTTTAGTGCTATGCATGTTGAATGCACCACCATCACCATCTATTCTACCCAGTATGTGCTTGACCAAAACACAAGCTTGCTAAACCCCAAATGAGACAAATAAACTATATTATAACTTTACGTTTGGATGTGGAATTTATAAATATTTGTTCGTAAATTTATTTTCCCTCATTCAAACGCGGAGTAAAAGTTTATTTTTTTTCATCATCTTTCTCGTATAACGTATCTCCTAAAATAGAAAGGAAATTAATTAGTGGATTTGGTTCCAAAATAGAGTAGATAGTACTAAATAATCCAACCATTGAAAAATATTTCATGAAAATTGAGACCTACCATATTTTTGAGTCCAATCACTGTAACAAAGAAAAAAACATTCGATTTCCATAGATTACCTTTACCTATATCCCCGATCTTACGGCCTCTGTCTGTCCTTATAATCTCAAATTACCTTTTAGCATTGTGGTTGAAGCCTTTTTAAGATGACTTACTGACTCTCATTATGCGGATAAGCATACTTAGCTCCCATAAGCATAAAGGTATCAAAATGAAACCAACTGCCATTCGACAAGTAACTACCAACTGCTATAAATTCTGCAGTTTCTTTTACCTTTTTGTAATTTTATTTTATTTTAACATCCCCCATCCCTGCATCATGCATGCACCCAAAACCTCTCTGTGTCCCCTCTCATAATCCGAATACCAGACAAGAAAAAATAAGCCAAAAGAAAAGAATATTTAACCCCCTCAGTAAAAATATTTTTTGACCTTTTGGCTTTCTAGAAGTGCATGCCAAATAAAAACACAAAACATATCCTGATTCTTAAGCATCCCTCTGTCTCTACCTCTTTTGAGTAAAAAAGAAAAAAAGAAAAACCATAATGAATAAAAAACCAGCGCGTTTTTTTTTTAATGACGAAAGACTGTCGGTTCCCATAAATTAATTAAAGAAATTAAAAGTCTCAGTCTTTGAAAAACGTTTGGCCCATCTATCAGGGCAGGAGTCACATAAGATGTGCCATGCCACAATTTGCCATTGCCATTGCCATTGCCGTGTTTTAATGTTTTCTCTTTCTTCTTATTATCATGTGCCTCTGTTTTGTTTGCTTAGACCACCCTCTTCCTTCCTGCCTTTCTTGAACCAGTCCTAGTCCACGCCTGCCTTTCTGGGTTTCTCCTTGTGATTTCTCTGCTCTTATCAGAACCAACCTTTGCCTTTTTTTTTCATTTTCTGATTCGTTTCACAAAAAGAACATAACTTTGATTAGCCCATTTGGGTGGAGAGTCAAAAGATGTTTGGATTGGTACATGGTGTGGTGGTGCTGGTGTGCATACCAATTGTTGCAGTCATTGTTGGTCTCGTTTTATGGCGATGGAATTGTTACAGGAAAAATAGACAAAGTGTTGGTGGCAGAACGGAAAATACTAGACCTGAGGGCTTGCAAGCTGGGATTGCAAAGCTTCATCATCATCAGCCAGCTGGTTTAGAAAGCAAGAGACCAACAGGAAACAATTACTATCGACGTGGGGTTTCAGGGAAGCCTCTGTTTAGTTGGGCTAATCATCCAACGTCCATCACTGATGCTGTCGAAAATGGATGGTCTCGATTCGCTTTCACAAGTTTCATGTCATCCCCTTCAACAAAATCAAGGCTTTTGGGTTTGTGCGCGGTTGGTGATCAGAGAATAAGGGAGACAGAGCCGGAGATAAGCTGGGAAGTGTGTCAAGGTTCGGCTGATTTCATGCAGAAGATTAGGCTAAATTCTGGGTTGAAAAAGGTGTTGAATTTAGGCAGTTCTAATTCTACGGCTGCTGCCTCTGTGATCAGGACAGCTCTGCCTTTGCCAGGCCCTGCCTTGGGGAACAACTCTTTCCCGCAAGAAACTTATTTTGAGATCACAATTTTGTATTCTCGTGGGGATGAATTGAGCGAGTCAAATGGGAAGGTGAAGGAAGGTGAAAAGACTAAACTCATTCAAGAGACTAAAGAAGAAAACCCAGGTTCAGATTCTTTGGTTCATGTCACTAGCAGTCAAAGAATCAGCAGAATTGAGGAATTAAAGCTGAGTGTTAAAGAGGATCATCATAATCATGGCAAAGGTGAGGCTATTTTGTTGTCAGTTGGGCTCACTGTAGGAGGCTCTCTTCCTCTCAAACTTCCAGGCAGCTACCCCGGAAGCATCGGATTCGGCTCCAATGGTTCAGTCCATCTTGATGGTAATTTAAATTTCCCTTATCTCTTGCATTGAATTTTACCCAAGATGATGATGACGAACAGATGACCACTGTGCTCTTTGCAATGTGCATTGTCTCTGGACAGCTGAGTATGATAGTTTTCTAGTTTTGGGTTTATTTTGGCCCAAAAAGAAACAAAAGAGAGAGTGGCAAACCACCAAAATGAAATAAATCTCTCACCTAAAGAATCTCTGACAGCCCAGCAGGATGTCATGGATTATAAATGGAAATTAATGTATGGACCCAGTGCATGGTGCCATCCTTGGTTGTATCTGAAGTAGGTTTGGAGTTGTTGATAAAACTTTTAACAAATAAAAAATAAAAGGTAGAATATTAGTAGGTGTAGTTTACTTCTATTTTTATGAACATTACAATTACTTTTAACATGGGTTCTTTTTCTTTCAGGGATTAAACTTGTCTTTGAATCAGAAAAAGCAACATGGGGAAGAATAGACAAAGTTATTGGGTGTGGGTTTGATCCTAGACAAAAGAAAGTATACTTCACTGTAGAATCAGAGCTGGTCCATGTGATCCATTGCAAGTCAGAGGAATTTAGCACTCCCCTCTATCCAACTCTTGCAGCAAACACTGACATGACAGTCTTGGTCAATTTGGGACAAAGTGTCTTCAAGTATGCCCCAGCCAATGCCCAAAGGACACCCAATCCTTGCTTTGTTGGCCCTCTCGTTAGATCCTCAGCTGCTGCTTTTTATGAAGACAGCATGGAGCTCTTCTCAATGGAAAGAATTGACTCTCAGTGGCTCAACAGATGTACAACCAAAGGCAGCCAAAACCCAAGTGCTGCAAACCATGAACTGGAGTTTGATGAGGAATCTGAGGCTGATTTATTTGAGATTGTCTTGGAGAGTTGTGGTAGATCCCCACACGTAGTATCATAGAAACAAAGACATATACATACAAATATCACTAACCAGTGCCAGAAGTATCAGCAAGGATAGATTTTTTCCTCTGATTTTGGCAATCGGCTATATGCAATGCTTGTGGGAGTGAGGTGGATTTGCTGTCCTGTCTGTGATTTACATCTGTAGATTCTGCGTTAGCTTGCTCGTCATGAAAATATATAGATAGAAATAGGTTCATACACCGAAATTCTTATTATTTTTCTCTCCTTTTGATTTTGTTGGTCTGTATCTTTTTGCTTTCTGCAGGAGAACATTTTATTTTCTCCCCCTTTGTATATATAATATATTCCAAAACTCAATCTTTTATTCAAGTTGTAACTGAGCTTTGATATGCCTTGGATTGTATTACAGAAGCCACATGATATTCATTGGCAATCACTTGTACATCGATCAATGGTTGGAATTTGCTTGATAATAAAAAAGTTTCACACTGACATTGCCATGCTTTCTGCAAAACCAGCCAGCTCGATTCCTAAACCCTGACAGGAATTTACATGTTGGGTTGCATACTCATTGATTGTAAGATCAACTTGCCCACAAGACAGAAACAAAATTAAAGAAATCATGGCAGACTACGTGCAAATTTAGTGACATTGACGGGGGGGTTGAAATGGATGCCTGATGATTCTTAAGGATGTTCAAATGCTTGACAAAAGTGCGAGTGAGAGAATTTGATAAAATAAAAAAAGTGCGAGTGAGAGAATTTGATAAAATAAAAAAAGTGCAAGTGAGAGAAAGGACATGAGATAGGCAGGAGGTGGGGCTTGGAGTGCATTATAGACTTGCTGCAACGTAGCTGACAATTTGATGAATGAGGTTGACAGAAGGGGGGAAAGTAACAAAAGAAATGAATTTTATGAAACAGAACCAGGACCAGGACCAATTAAATTTCTCTAGAAAAGAGCATGAATAAAAAGTCCAAATCCCATTTCTGTTGATCAAGTCAGTTAACTAAGGCCATTTAAGTTCGCTGTTCCTCTCCGTACATTAGAGTAGTTACTACCGATTGTATAAAATAATAAGAGTAGTTACTATTAATTTTATAAAATAAAATTAAAAACTGCTCTGCTCTGATTGTAACGGTAATTTGGGCTTCTTGCCGAGTCTTCTTCAAGATGTGAGGTCATAGCATACACTCATGGCATATCTGACACTCAACTTGTGCTTTGTTAAGGTAAATCTACCTAAACAGCAAAGTGAAAATCCCTCTGTTTTCTTATTCAAATGAATGACATTCAAAGGAATTGGATTGCATTATGCATTCCAATCTTTGCTCACAGGAACAGGCCACAAACCCAGTCCCCCTGTTCTGATTCGAAAACTCCGCCGAACTACACTGAGTGAATATGATTTTCCAAATTACAATGGCAACAATAAACAATCATCAGAAGGACATTAGTCAATATCATTGCTACATCAAAAACTGAGTTTTGAAGTTTTAAGGTGCATAAGAGCTTCTACTGTCCAAGAATTTTTTATTCTTTCACATATTATAATGAGAATAACCATGATACATACGATGGCAGCACGTCCACTGCCAAAACAGCAACGACCATAAATATTTTTATAAATTAAAAAAAACTATCAAGTGAAATTTGCAAATTGCAAGTCAACTGAGAACGCACTTATAAGGTTGATCAAGCCTTGCAGGGAGCGGTGGGCATGAATTTCTTGAACTAATCAATGAGTTGATAATCATATATAGTAAACGCACACATCATAGAACAGGTGGATATTGCTTTGCCTGCTGCCGCACTCTTCGCTTGTACTCAGCCGGTTCCTGCACATTGGGGTCAAATTGCTCAAACATAGGTCAAGTTTCACAAGCTGTCACAACAGAGAATATGCAGCAACTAGAATTCAATGTAAAGTTAAACCTGGATGAAGAGCTGATAACCGTCAGTTTGTGCTGGATCAGCAGGGTTGGGTTGATCTAGCAAATCCTGAATGCCTACTAGGATTTGCTTCACTGTAATGGCTGGCCTCCACCCCTGAAAAATATATTCACATTAAAATGAATTCACCAATTACGACAATCTCCATCGACCGGTTAGAGCAGTGCTGATTACTTACACTGTCCTCGTTGAGAATCGAAAGACAAACAGTTCCAGAAGGATAGACATTGGGGTGGAAAAAGCCCTGTGGGAACTTACACTTAGGGGGCTTGCTGGGGTAATCCTCACTGAAGTGAAGTGTAAGTGGAAAGTAGCCACCTTCCCAATCAGTCTGCAATAGCAACAAGATCAATACCAAAACAAAAAACAAAACAAAAAAAGATATTAAGAAAATTTCTGATATGAATGTTACACCAGCAACCAGTAACCACTATCATGAAAATAAACTTTCCCAATGTCAGTCTCTATGAAGCAAAAGATGTGAACTTATCTTCGGTAGAATGTGTTCAATAAGTTGCTATAATTAAATTAACACTCCTCCCACCTCCAGTATTCATTCAATTATTATTAGCCCCTCTTATATAGTTTTCAGATACTCTACTAGAATAAGTAGAATAAAATCTCTGACGGCTTTGATCATACGTATCAGAAAACCCATAAAATTTGAAAACTGATCTAATGTAACACAACAATTTCTAAATTAAAATCTCTAAAGGCCCCAACTTTAGCTATATCTCTGATTGTCCTGCAAAATTCTTAGAGGAAATAGAAGAAGAGGACTCACAGAGCTCTTGCCAGGGATGATGCACTGCCAGATCATCAAATTGATGGCGCCATCTGGACCAGTCTCTGGCTTCGCCACAAAACCCTAATTTTAAAGCATAAAAAAAGGGTAAGGCGTTGAAATTGAAATTTTAAAATAATTTGATAACAATAAAAATGGAGAATTAGGTGATGGTTGTAAGTACGGACATGGGGGTGATTCTTACGCCAGGCTTTTCGCTCCTCGGCGAGACGACCGCGCGCGATCCCTCCGGACATTCTCTCTCTCTCTCTCTGTGTTGTGTGTGTGGCGCGAAGGAAGAAGCAAACAAGACCTCTTCTGTTCTGGCTAGGAAACAATCAATCAAATGTAAGTTCTCTCTCTTTCTTCTACGTCGTCAAATTTCAATGATAATCCACGAAGTTATAGATTGAGTAAAGAACAACAATTCGAGAAACTTCTATGCGCCAGAGCAGTAGACCCGTACCGTACCACCATAGAGTCAATCTTACGCGGATTCTGCTCCTTTTGTCGGTCCAAAAGCGCGGGTGTGTGGGATTTTTTTCTTTTCATTTTTATTTTCCTTTTAAAGTAAAACAAAAATACGTAGATGTGGGCTGGGCCATATAAGTGTGCCCGTCCTGTCTTCCGAATTCGATCTTCCTCTCTGTACATTATAATAATTTGGAATATTATTTTATCAAAAAAATAGGTTTTTCGGCCTCGTACCTCAGTTCATAAGACATCCGAGGGGAGTAAGAGCTAAGGATATCAAGATATTCAATTCACAAGTAACAGAGTCCCAGATATTAATGCCTTAACACATTCGAATATCCAAAAGGTAGAATGATTAATATTTCCTTCATTCCCACTAAAAGGGTAAAGAATTCATAAGACAGCACCAAGAACAACAAATGTACACGAGTGACGTGAAAATTTCCACGGCATTGCGAACAAATAAAAAATACACCTGTGTTCTAGACTGACTTTTCACATGTCAAAAAAGGGACAAAAAACACTGCAATTTTAATTTAATCATATCTCTATCGCATAAATTATCCACATTCGAAGGCCTTTCTTTGTTAGTCTGCATTACAAAACTGTTCAACCATCGAAGGGCATCTTCACAAAGACACTGGGGGTGCTCCTGCATCCAGATCCTGTCCAAGTGCATGTGTAAGCGAGAGAAATCAGGCGTCCACCAGTCAAATATGATCCTTCAGCACCAATTCTGCAACCCTTTTTAGCGATTCGGATGCCTTGAGCAGATCAGATTCCAAATGGGCAGCAGAAACAAACAATCTAATTCCTACGGGCAGACGACATTTATCAAGGGTTGACCTTTTGGAGGTCACCACAAAAATGGAATATTCCTTCAACAACTGCAGAACCACAACCATTGTGAATAAGAAATAAGAGTAGCAGAAATTTATTCAGCTAAGTGTAATTAAGATATAACCATTTACTTACACGGTCAGAAATATCTTCAAGGAGTTGTAGGTCACTCTTCACGGAACCTGTTGACTTCTCTAGTCTAAGAAAAACAATGGGTGATTCAGGATTGCTCGCTAATGAGAGGCCAAGTATACCTGACAAACCTGCACATCACAGCACATTTCTCAATCAAGAGCATCACAGTGTAAGGCAGGTGGTAAATGATCTACCAAAGCAACAGGGATGCCAAGGCAATTGATCATCGATGAGTAAACCACAGTGATGAAAACTATCCAGATAAGGAATACAAAGCAACAAACTATGCATGTGAAGAGGAGACCAAGAACAGACCTTTCCATAATACAGCAATGTTTTTCTTCAGCTTTGTTATCAGATCAGGGTTTTCCTCAAGGACATCAATGGCAGTAATGGCACCACTTGCAAGATATGGGGGCAAAGAAGCAGA
This sequence comes from Prunus persica, assembly GCF_000346465.2. Taxonomy (NCBI): domain Eukaryota; kingdom Viridiplantae; phylum Streptophyta; class Magnoliopsida; order Rosales; family Rosaceae; genus Prunus; species Prunus persica. The sequence continues at coordinate 36,976,589 of NC_034009.1, read as the reverse complement.
AAAGACGTACCCAGAACTGCTCAATCGCTGCCAAAGACCATACCCCAAAATTTTATTGTTTTGGAGATTTTGGAAGAGAAAAAAATTTAATAAAGTGTGTGTGTGTCCGCATGTACATACAAGTGTGGCATCTACCAGCGCAATGATGATCTACTAACTGGTTAGTAGTATAAATTCCAGTAACCAAAATTCAGTTTCATAAATTTCAATGACCATACTTGGTGATCAGTGACTCTAGCACTTCCAGTGCAGAATCCTCCTTCTGTGGCTAATGCGTGTCCCATTGCAGCAGTAATAATATCAATTTTTTCTACCTGCAATATCACACCACCAGAAATCACAAACATATAATAGATCAACAGTTAAGGGAGATTGAAAAAAAAAAAAAAGGATTTCTGAAAAATACCGGAACCCCACAGAATTCAGTGAGACCTCTTCCAGCTTTTCCAAGCACACCAAATGAGTTGCTCTCATCCAATACAACACGAAACCTATATTTCTCCTTCAATTTAACAATCTCGTCCAAGGGGGCTATTTGGCCAGAATTCTGCAAATTTTAGATTAGAATAATAAATACATAAAAGTCAATAATATTCCAAATAGGAATCAGCATACTTATAATTGCATCAGCTACTTCAATTCTCAGGAAAACTCGGGACAAAATGCTAACATGCCAATGGCAACATTCATGGCTAAAAAGACACTTCGTTCAATTTCTAAAATAGCCCTTGCTTTTAAATTGCATTTTCGTCTTGCCGCTAATATAAAAACCATAATTAATTAAATGAAATTTGATACACTTAATAGACTGAGATACCTGGTACACAGCTTCAACCACGATGTAGCGCCTCAATTTCTTAGCCCGCTGATTCTTCACAGTGATTTTCTCCAGAGTATTTCTTAAAGATTCCATGTCATTGTGCTTGAAGTACACAATTGTACTTCTAGAAAGATATAGACCATTTTGAATTCCCCAATGGACTCCTTCATCCCTAGAAAAGGAGAAACATAAACCGCTTTACATGTAAATTCATATTTAAACAGAAATTTTCAAGAAAGCTTTTTAGCAGCATAAGCTCCATGAATGCTAGGATCAGGAAAGTACAGCACCAGAAAGTTCACATACATATATAGTACTTCAAAAATATCAAAACAAAGCTTGAGTATATTGAACTCCATGTATCTAGACAAAGTCATACAATAAAAAACCAGTGGGCATCATATTTCAATAAAAGTTCTTAAATCAAGCAAAGAAACAGAGAAAAACAAGTAATCAATGCAGACTAGAGTAAAATCATAAGGTTTACGAGTAACTCTTCAGTAATTTTAGAGGCCTTAATCTTGAACCATAATAACAATTAAAAGATTCAAGCATTTGCTTAAAGTATAACACATTTTCCATGTTATCCATATTTTTTCCTTTCATGACAAACTCTTCAACTAAACAAAACAAGTTCTACAACACGAAAAAAAAGAAAAAAAGAGACTGGAATACTTAAAATGAACAATATTATGCATACTCACACAACAATAATATCTCCTTTCTTGCAAAATGCGGGAATTGCACTGAACATGGTAGACAGTCCATACGAATAGACAATTGAGTCAGGAGTTCCCAAAAACTTTGCTATTCTTGCCTCACAATCAAGGTGAACATCTGATACAAAATAAAATGAAATAAAAATTATAAAATAGACTGCGAGTTGTCTACCTTTATAAATAAATAATTAACTAATATTAAATATATGAAAAGAAAAAAAACATCAATACTTTATCTCATGGTAGTTGAGGCATACCAATTGTTCCATAAAACCCACGAGGACCACAGGAACCAACACCATATTTCTCCAATGCAGAGGTACATGACTCCTGAGATTAGACACTGCTATAAATGCTCTATTTAAGCAATTATTCATGAAGAAAAAGTATATCAGTAATTTGAAAAGCTATCCCTTACAAGTAATTTCTCATGTCCTATCAATCCAAGATAATTTGCTGCAGCAAAGTTCACGACTTCTTTACCATTGATTATTGCATGTGGCCCTGCAGCACTGAAAAAATTCCACTCATTAGCAGAAATCTTTAGAACAATGAAGACATTGTTCAATTTTCACCCAAAACCTTAGAATATGAATTGTAGAAAATCCACTAAAATGCTTTGCTTACACAAGGAACATGTAGAAATTATTAGACACCAGGGTAAAACATGTAGAAAAAGATCCAGGACCATTTTGTGTGGGAAAACACACACTATTGTTAAAGGAACTCATCTCACTCTATCTTCAAGAAATTTGGAAAAAGGTACATACAAATGAAAGCATATATTTTGACCACAAAAATATGGAGATCATTTTATGACGAGATTAGGACTAATCTCACTCACCTTTCCAACACTGGGGGTTCATACTGCATCTCTTCAGTGATAGGAGGAATAAGAGATTCAGGAACCCATTCCTCACATAGCTCATCTATTTCCTACAGATATCAGATACACCAGCCAAGTTCAATTAAGAAACCAGGATACCCCTCAGATAAAAATCAGAAGCATACCATACTAAACCTTTTCAAGGGAAAGTTAAAATGTGACAAGCACAAAACATGTAAAGTGGCATCACTACAAATTCCATTCAATGAGACAAAAGGTTAACGCTAAATCTGTCCGCATGCATATTTTTTCATAAAAACCCCACTAGGGATATAATCTAGACATAACAATGCCTCGGCACTTCTCCCATCCTTACTTTGTTAAGTAACTAAGAAACCGAAACCATTCATTTGGAAAAATTGAAAAATAAAATAAGGGGTGCAGGCAAAGAGATAACTATTCAAGGAGACAAAAGGGTTGCAATCTCTCATACAAACCTTCTCTGTTAAAGGCCGCTTAGGTGGCTTGTAACTTTTCTGGGAAAGTAGAAAAACAATGACTAAGAAAAGAAGAACTTCTACAAATAAATGTCCTGCAAGAAAAAGGCCAAATAAACAAAACTTTGTTCAGCACAAACATTATTTTACGTTGGTAAGCAATAAGCAGTTATTAGGATCTGGAGAAGCTAGTACCGCCAATAGGAACTCCAAAAACAATAGCTCGAGAAGAGGGAGCATCCAAAGTCGCTGTCACCCAATCTAAAGTAGCATTCACTATGTTCAGAAAACTTGATGCCATTTTACTCGATATCTCAATTCAATTAGCAAAGAGGCTTCAAGCATCACTTGTGTAGAAACTCATGCACTTGCATAGGCAGCACAGAGACCTTTTCCCTGCAGTGAATACCGTTATTCACTAATTACTTATTCAGTAACAAAAACTTACAGAATCACAAGGTCATTCCACGATTGTTTTGTACAATAGTTCAGCTCACTACGATGAGGCAAGCCACAACAAGAGTTCTTCAAAGTAAGCCCATCGAGCTTTCCAATTATTATGCGCTAAAACTAGTAGAGTAGATTCGAAATTCTGCATGCAAATCTATTCTGCACACATACACACACACATATAAACACACACACACACACACATATAAACACACACACACACACACACATACATATATATATATATATATATATATATTTCGCAGGAAAGCATGGTGATTTATCAATGAGATCCAAAAGCTAACAAAACCCTAAAGTCACTTGCCTCCAAAAAGAAATTAACCAAAAATTCGATTCTTCATCGTTATAATCAGTCGTCTAAGTATAAGATAAATACAGAGAGACAGTGAGGAGACGACTGAAAGTACCTGACGATTGAAAGGGCGGAGATGGCAGGAGTTGAGGGCGAGGCTGCAACGGAGCAAACGGAAGAGGATTGTGATTCTTCTTCCCCGCCCTTCGCTTCTCTCAGATTCAGATGAAAATGAGGGACAGGGTCAACCACGTTGATTATTCGTCTGGCAGACAAATTTTTATTTTTATTTTTTCTAAATTATTATTATAGTGTTTGGCAGACAATTAAATTTTTTTAATTTGAAGGATAGTGTTATTTCATCGTATTACATGGTGCGTCTATAAATATAAAGATGTCACTCCACCATGGTCCTCGTAAAATAAAATAAAAAAATGCGGTCCATATCATGTGAATGAAAGTGCTGTGACACTAAATTATTCCTAAAAAAACCCAACATCATAATGTTGGTGTTTTCTTTCCATTCATGTTGGTAAGCAGGGTGATATAGGGTGTTATTAGAGGTGAAGTTTGTGATTTGAAATGAGAATGGGGTTGAATGTAGGATTTTACAGGAAATTTCATTGAGGCTGAGCTCTATGACTTGTACAAAAATGGAAACATGAAATTGCACTTGTACGAGTGTATGATTACTATTTTAAAATGTCAATAAGAATTTCCTCTGTAAAAATGAAAGTGGACTATGTATTGTTGTTTATATGATTCATGACCCAATATATATCTTTTACAGTTTCACCTATTGTTCGATTCGGTAAGGTTCTTTTGTTAGTATTTTTAGATAACTTTAGCATGAAAAGTTATAATTTTTTTTTTGTTGCGGAAGTTATAAGTATTTTATGGGTTATAAAAACAGATTTTAGGCCTTTCAAGAATCAAGCATATTTATTTGCCGATGGTTTGGCTAATTTGATCCCCTTCTTGGATATGGAATGCATGAACATGCTATCCACTCTCCTCCTTTTATATTCCGAGCCCGTTTAAGGTGGATATGTTGGGCTGTTCCCGTTTAGTTGGTTTTGTCATTTGATCTTTGGGCCTCCATAACACCAAAAAAGTTGGCCCAAAATGACCCTATGGAGAACAGATGGTCCACCAAGCCTGAACTGAAAATCTTTTGGGCAACTTTAGATCAATGCAGCCTCTGCCTTCTCTGTCCAGGCTTCGGTGGAACCACCATTGCATGCTGAACCTCGTTGGGCAAAAGCCAGGACCTTGGCACCAATTAAAGTGATTAAACTTGAAAAGTCATGTCCTGAAGAAGATTTGAGGAGGACCAAAATTGCTATTGCCTTACCAAGAATTCTATAGGGCCTTATATATGGCCTTAAGTAAGGCTCTTAATTGTTGGATCAAATTGGTTAGCCATTGGATCAAGTTGGTTAGTTTGATTCAATGGTTAAAAGATAGGATCTCACATAAGGGTTATATATAAGGCCCTCACTATTAAACGAGTCATTGGCTTACAAATTAGAAGGGCACATTCCAGTTGTGCAATTTCTCTGTCCCACCGAAAGAAAAAAAAAAGCAGCAAATTTGCATCATCAATCATTTAACATTTTAATGTGAATGGATACCAGTCAGTAAGGTGTGGGTTTGCCCATCTTAACTGATAAACATAATCCCAAAACCCACCTAAAGACAGGCACAGTGCTCTAGTATTAAGACCATTTAGAAAGAAAAAAAAACCATCATGGAAGTACTAATTAAGACCAAATTTTGATGGAAGCTAATGATGAAAATTTTCAGAGCTAGCACATGCTGTGTCTGCTCCACTCTCAATGCTTTTTACACGCAGAGCTAGAATATGGAGATGCAGAGAGAGAGAGAGAGAGAGAGAGAGAGAGAGAGAGAGCTTTAGAGGCATAATATTGCAAAGTTTATCCAAGACAAGATATGATGGATTGCAAGCAACTGTTAAAAAGAAAGCACAATTAGATTGCATATTCACTTTGAAATAGACAAGAGGGCCACTTTAATAATTGTGCAATTTGGAATCATATCTCTCTCTCTCTCCTATGAAACCATAATTCAACAAATGTACTTAAACAACTTCACTGCTCACTCCTCAGTGACTAGGAAGTGGCTGATTGGACTGTAAGATAGTCCAAAATCTGTTTAATTATAGTGCTAATCATTCTGCAAAACAAGATAGGATTGCTTGCGATGATGATCAATGAACAAAAGGGAAGAGAGAAAAAATTGGGGAGCTTGAGATCAAAAGGAGGTGTGGGAATAATGGTGTGATGTAAAGGTGGTGGAAGCATGTGATGCAAAGCTCCACATGGTAGAAAGCACAAGGAAAAGGGATGGGAATATAATAAAGAAACACACTGCAACATATGCAGCAGCAAGCGCCCTCTGTCTGAAGCATAGATGAAAAACTCTTATAAAAAAAAACCCAAAATCATGTGGTCTAATGAGAGCTTAGTATTGGGTTACAGTTATTTTTAATTTTTTATGAGCAGGGTATTTGGATGGCCCAAAGCTAAAATCTTTTCTTCAGCATTGCAGAAGAAAAGGAAAAGAAACATGCCTTACTTACTGGTCCAACTTTCGGATATGAAACTAAAATGAACCCAATAAAAAAACTCAAGTTGGTGCCTTGTTTAATACAGAATTATAAGAAACAAAATAGTGTACAGTGCAGCACACACAGTGCCATGGTGATTTGGTTGCAGGGAACACATCAGATACAGAGCTGTTTCCATATTGGCAGTTAATTTAAATGGAAAAGGTTTAAGCTTTTGTTGCCTCAAATTCCAGCTTTAGTAGTCAAAGTGTCATCATTCAATAAAGCAAATGTTGTTTAAAACTTCAAATTCCTTAAAGTTGATTTGGTTAAGCCTAACATTAATTTCTTGATGTCAATGAAGATCATCTTGTAGGTACATAAATGTTGAGATTATGATAACTTACACAGTTAATCAACAAACTTAAGCCTTCCACAACAAACAAACAAATGAAATACAATATAAATATAAAGTGGGGCCTCATTCTAGTTGCTTGGTCTGCATCCAAGCTAACGGTCGAATTCAGAAAATTCAATAGATGGGAAGTTAGGTTTGGAACAGAGAGGAAGCTTGGTGTTGGTGATCATTTTTTCAGCTTTCCCTTTCCTTTGCTTCCCTTCATTCTGAATAAAGGACTTCTGCAGAAACAATTGGTGTGTGGAGCAGCTTGCTTAACTTGCAGTCTACCACTTCAGAAAAAAATAATAATAAAAGAACCCCCCAAAAACCCAAGAATCATTTTCCCATTCCTTTGCTGCATCAAAGGGATTGCAATCCCAACAACAACGGAGTTCTTAATAATGAAAGCTCTGGCTGCCTTGACTTGCAGATCAATAGTTTCATATTCAAACTTTCATATCACTGTGGTAGTGTGTGTTGAAAAATAATAATGAAAGCTCTGAATTTGGGTCAAGTTCAGTTTAAGTGTATGTAACATGTATATATGATATATTGGCAAGCTGGAAATTTACCAGAAATATTTGTCCACATTATGCAATGTACTCATTTGTGTCAAAACTTTGGTACTGCAACTTCCTACAAAACTGGAAACATGAAATTATATATCCCAACTTTGGCCCACCAGAAAAAAAAAAAAAAAATTTGTTTGGCTTTCTGAGTATGATAATCTAGCTGACCTCCTTGTCTACATTATTTTTGTTCTTAAAGATCTTTTTTTCTTTCTTCTTCTATATATGGATTGGATATTTGGATCCCAATTCCAGATATGGTTTCACCCTTGTGAATTTTGATTAAAACAAAACAAGTATTAGCATCTACCATCTAAAATTGAAATGCAAACCTTCAATTACTCTCACTTTTGATGTCATTGATGGCTCTTGCTCATCTACTCCTAACAGTTGTTTTTAAATCCTCGAATTAAATAATTAATAAATAATGCAACCACCACAAGGGCTTTGCCTACCATTTACAATAGCTGTAATCAATAGCATACAAAGGGGAAAAAATTTAGGTGGAGAAAGACACATTTCTTTCAAAGAAATTTAACAAGACTTTGGGTGATTCTATTATCTAGTACCATAAAAAACAAGATGAGCTGGTTTTTTTTTTTTTTAAAGAAGTCACACCAGAGCATGATCCTTAAAGCAGCAAACTAAAAAGATGAGGTTTTTTTTTTTTCAACTGCTACAAATTCTGCAAAATCGTGGGGCCATCATCATCGGAGTCTGAGTGTGTGTTGTGTCTGAGTCTTCTTCTGACCCCAGAGTGAGGGTGGGGCCCAGAGGGTTATGGACACTAAAAGGCCATGTGATGTGGGAGACCACCAGCTGGCACTGTCTAATTTGTGGGACTGGTCTTTCCGTCCACTCACTTTACTTCTCCGGGTCCTCCCTCCCTAATACCTCTCTACCATCACTTTTTTCAACACTAGATCGCCCCCCTCCCCTAATTTTCTCTGGACGAACTTGCCGTGTTTACCCATTTGCCCTATATTTTGTGGTCCTAACGTGACGCGATGTTACGAGTTCACACAAAATTTGATATGTTATGTTAGATGAGGGTTTGTTTTTCTAACATTTAGAATGTATGTATTTATAATTATACATGTATTATGATTGATTTGATTTGGATGAATTCTTAACGCTGCATTGACATTTCACCTTGTGCTTCCAAAGCACTACCAATTTCTCCAAAACATTATTCTAACAAGAGTTGTTTACGCCAGAGTGACTTGTCCTTGGCATTTCTCTTTTTATTAAATATTTTGCTACCGTTGATCAAACTATAGGCGACTTATCGAAGCATAACTCTTCTTTCTTTTACGAAACCCCAATTAATAAAAGTTACAACACTCTATGTCACGTGGCAGCGTGGCTTGGTGGGCTGTGTCCGTCGCTTTTCCTTACTAAATTCCCGCGCCAAAACGGCACCGTCCGACGCCACAACAACACAAAAGAACAGAAAAGGGCAAGCTTTGTAATAACGCGGACACAAGCATGGGCGAGGTGGACAAATCACAGCTGGACAACTTCCTTTACGGGGGGAGGCAGGGTGAGAGACCGTTGTGAAAGGAGGAAGGGGCATTTTGGGAAAGAGTGACATAAAAGTTTAGAGAAGGGAACTGTGTGTGTTGTGGTGCAGTGAAGCGCAAGGAAAATGATAGTGGTTGTTGTCCCAGCAGTTACCCGCTCATTCCCCCAACTACCCTTCCCTTTCCTTTCTATTTTTACTCTCTCTCTCTCTCTCTCTCTCTCTCTCTCTCTCTCTCAAGACTCTTCACTTCACAGCACAAAAAACACAGAGTCTGACTCTGAATGAAAATCCCAATGAGAGCTGAGTTGAGCTGAGCCTCTTTCTCTCTCTTCCTTCATTCTTTCTTTTCTGGTTGCTGTTGTTGTTCCATCACTTTCCCTGTCTGCAATTCTCTCACTAAATTCACAGACAATGAGAACGGTTTGATCTCTCAAATCTCAAATACACACTCATCTCCTCAGAATTGAATCTTTCTTTTATTTCTCCCTCTCGCTCGCTGTCTTCCCCTGTAGCTGTAGCCATGGAAGCAGGGGAAGATTGCTGTGTGAAAGTAGCGGTCCACATCCGGCCGCTCATCGGAGATGAGAAGCTCCAAGGCTGTAAAGATTGCGTCACTGTCGTCCCCGGCAAGCCTCAGGTACCTCACTCTAAAAAAAAGTCTTACTTTTTTCTCCATGGCCATTCTGGTGCATTCTTTCTCTCTCCTTGTTTGCTTTAATCTAGAGCTAACCCAGCTCCAGTTTTAGCTGACTGAGTAAAAAGAATCAAACTTTTGGGAGATCTGGATCCAAATGTGCTTACTGAGTAAGCCTCAGGATTGCATGCTTCACTTGGCAATTTGATTTTGGATCAGGATTCACATTAGCACCTTAAATTCATGTAATTTGTTTAGTTCCACAATTGGGAATTATTGATTGGCTGATATGGGGAATTATTTGGTCTCGAATTTACGCCGTAGATTTTGACCGGTGACAGATTTTCTGTTCGGCATAGCACCGTCCGGTCCTAATTAAAGGAAAGAAATGGTTTTGGATTATAATTAATAAAAAAGGAATTTTTTTTAATCTTAATTTATTTATTTATTGTTGGTGACATTTCTCATTTGGTAGCTGCAATTTGTGGTGCCTATCACATTCATTGGTTTTCAATTTTGCGTTCCGACGTATTTCATCAAATTCTAAGGTTCTGAACTCACTTGAGAGCAATGCTGACGTGTGCTACGGACCAAATTTGGACCCATGGGGCGTATTTATGTTTAATCTACGTGCTGATTGTGACAATGGTGCAGGTACAAATTGGCACACATTCATTTACTTTCGACAATGTCTACGGGAGTACCGGTTCGCCGTCATCTGCAATGTTTGAAGAATGTGTTGCTCCGCTGGTCGATGGATTGTTTCATGGATATAATGCTACTGTCCTAGCTTATGGTCAGGTACTTATATTTTCCATGGAGAGCTGAGGTTCAATGTCTTGCAGTTTACCGTCTTTTGTTAAGCCTCCCTTTGCAATTTAGTGTCCTAAGGGTTAACATTTTTATTCTACTGCAGACAGGTTCTGGGAAAACATACACCATGGGCACTGGTTTCAGAGATGGTTGCCAAACTGGAATTATCCCTCAAGTTATGAATGTATTATTTAGCAAAATCGAAACTCTAAAGCATCAAACTGAATTCCAGTTGCATGTTTCTTTTATTGAGGTTTGTTATGGTGTTTTATTCTTAATTTTGTTGTTAAAGTTCCATTCTCCATTTTTTTATGTACCACGTTGCATTAGTGAAATCTAACTAGGATATTTTGATGCAAAGATTCTCAAAGAAGAAGTACGAGATTTGCTGGATCCTAGTTTTTTGAGCAAACCAGAAGGGGCAAACGGGCATGTGGGGAAAGTAACAGCCCCTGGAAAGCCACCAATACAAATTCGAGAATCATCAAATGGTGTTATTACACTGGCAGGATCCACTGAACTCAGTGTTAGTACGCTAAAAGAAATGGCTGCTTGCCTGGAACAAGGATCTTTGAGCAGGGCGACAGGGAGTACAAATATGAACAATCAATCAAGGTAACTTATGGGCCTTCCTTTTCCTTTTAAGTTATGTGTATTTTTCCTTAATTATGGAACGTATACAAACTGGTAATATATATTTGCATAGGTGAAAAGACTTATTTCTTGTGAAATTTTTGTAAAATGTGGAAAGACAACGTATGTGCTATATGCCTTTCAATGCTTGAGAAATAATTGGTCCTTTCCAAAATCCTTTCTCGATTTCTTTTGACTTGTTTTGTTAAAATCTTCCTGAGATTCAATTGTCTATCAAGATGGGTTCTGCATTAAGTCCCCGGGGTTTAATGACTTGTTCCTTTTATGCTTATGTCTATAGCCGTTCACATGCCATCTTCACCATCACATTAGAGCAAATGCATAAGGTCAACCCGACATGTTCTGGCAACAACGGGGTTAGCGAGAGTATGAACGAAGAATATCTATGTGCCAAGTTGCATTTGGTAGATCTTGCTGGGTCTGAGCGCGCAAAGAGGACAGGTTCTGATGGTTTGCGTTTTAAGGAAGGTAAATATATTGTTTGTTACTTTTTGTGTCTAAAGCGCATTTATGTAATACATTTTCATGTGGATATACTTTTTTCTTAAACAGGAGTTCATATTAATAAGGGTCTTCTTGCACTTGGTAATGTTATCAGTGCACTTGGTGATGAGAAGAAGCGCAAAGAAGGTGTTCATGTTCCTTATCGAGATAGTAAACTTACTCGGCTTTTGCAGGTTTGATTCCATTCAAAAATTTCTAAAACCTTGTGGTAGAACGTGTGACAAATGTTCTTGACAAAATCATGTGAAAATGTTTAGCAGTGTTTGTTGTTTAATTGTGGTTTGGTGTCTGTTGATTTTTGCAGGACTCACTTGGTGGTAACAGCCGAACTGTTATGATAGGTAACTTTATTAAATTTCTTTTTCCCGTGTTAAAAAATTTGGTGCTTGCTCTAGGCATATTTGATTTTGTTTTGGTATGCCCCATGGAATGTATCTCTTTTTTAGAAGTCACCTGAATGTGATCTTACTAATATCCCTTAGGCCTTTTTTTTTTTTTTTTGAAAAGAAACGATTTGTATTAACACCTGCATCTATAGGCTTAAAACCTTATTTCTTCTTTTCTTCTCAATATTTTATAGTTTGTGCAAGCAATGTCATAAATCTGAGATTATCAAATCTTTGTTTTTCTCGTTTGGTCCTATATATCTAAGTTCTCACATCTGATTGTCAATTCAATTTTCCTTTCTCATCTTGCCACTTATTCATCTCACGTGCTGTTGAAAACCGTTTAGTGTAATGTAGAAAGTTCAATTTTGTTTAATGACAGCAGAAGGGATGTTACAAGAACCCTATCTGCTGATTGCATGATCTGTCTGTCCACTTGATACTATCATGATTTTCCTTATGTCATACAGCCTGCATCAGTCCTGCTGATATCAATGCTGAGGAAACCCTAAACACTTTAAAGTATGCAAATCGTGCTCGCAATATCCAAAATAAGCCTATTGTAAGTTGTTCAGAATAAATTCTTATTCATAATTTTCTTAGTTTTTACCGCTGTAGGTACATATTTCTGCCTTTGTGCCATTGTCATTTATGTAGCTTTTCTGATTTATTGTAACAGGTAAACAGAGATCCCATGTCCAGTGAGATGCTGAAGATGCGCCAACAACTAGAGTATTTGCAAGCTGAACTTTGTTCACGTGGAGGAGGATCTTCTTCTGATGAAATACAGGTATATTAATATTACTCTTCTGTGAATCGTTGTGTCGGAATTCTTCCATCCAGGGTTAGACTTACCCCAGTTGCATCATTGTGTGGCCAGTATGGTGATATTTTATATATAAAAAAAGGAATAAATGATAAAACTGCAATTAATTCTTTAGTACTAGAAGAATAGATTAAATTGTTATTTTCTTTAATATATTTATTTCAATTTCTAAGCGATTTCACGAATTCTGTAGGTTCTCAAGGAAAGGATTACTTGGCTCGAAGCTGCTAATGAGGATCTTTGTCGGGAACTTCATGAATACCGTAGTAAATGCACTGGTGTAGAGCAGTTGGAAAGAGATGGTCACGTATGTGTTACACGCTTTAGTAGAGATTCACGCTGTTCTTTAATCTTATTTCTTTCCAGTACTAATATATATGACTTTGACTTGTACTTGTTTTCGTTTCTTATTTCACTTTGTAATCTATATATTTTTTTGGTTGTGAATTATCGTTAAAGTAGGACTCGGCATATATAATCAGCTAGACAGGTACATTTGTTAATCTAAAACCTCATTTTCAGGTTGGTAGTACGTGCTCTGTAAAAAGTGATGGCCTTAAAAGGGGTTTGCAAAGTATAGAATCAGCTGACTACCAAATGGGTGAAGCAATAACAGGTATCACTTATCTCTGTTTAGGACTTCCTTGACAACATTTTATTTTCTCAATAAAATCAGCTGCAGCTATGTGAGCACCTATAAGCCACATGCATCTTTAGTGTTGGGGAAATTCATATAGTGTAGGATGTCATATTGTAGCAGGTGATTCCCAGGAAATTGATGAGGAAGTAGCAAAAGAGTGGGAGCACAACATTCTGCAAAATACTATGGACAAAGAGTTGCATGAATTGAATAAACGTCTACAGCAGAAGGAGGTATGGTCTGAGTGTGTATATTGTTTGGGATCACATGAAAACATCATTAGTGACTTCTCAGGTATTATGTGTGACTTTACGTTTGACGTCTGTGCAGTCGGAAATGAAGTTTATTGAAGGTTCTGACACTGTGGCACTCAAGCAGCACTTTGGAAAGAAAATCATGGAACTTGAAGATGAGAAAAGAGCTGTGCAGGTTAACTTAGCCTTTGAACTCGTCGGTGTTTTTCTTGGGAGAACTGATATTCACTTGTTGTTCTTTACTTGTTTCATACTGCAGCAAGAGAGGGACCGGTTGCTGGGTGAAGTTGAAAATCTTGCTAATAGTGATGGACAAGCACAGAAATTGCAAGATGTCCATTCCCAGAAGTTAAAGGCACTTGAGGCACAGGTACCATACTTTTCTACTAGAAAGCTGTTTCACTTTGGATAAGCAGGGGACTTGTAATCCAAATGTTTCATCTTTTACAATGTTTACATATCAGATTCTGGATCTTAAGAAGAAACAAGAGAGCCAGGTTCAGCTACTGAAGCAAAAACAAAAAAGTGATGAAGCAGCAAAGCGACTGCAAGATGAAATCCAGTCAATAAAGGCACAAAAGGTTTAGACTCATCATGCTGTTAAAATATCTTCATAGTTTTGTCCTAATAAGGATAATATTTTCTCTGCATCTACTGCTATTATTTAATATTTTTTAAAATTCCAGGTTCAATTGCAACATAGGATAAAACAAGAAGCAGAACAATTTCGGCAGTGGAAAGCCTCTCGAGAGAAGGAATTGCTGCAGGTATTTACTTTTTTCCTTTGTTTCCTTGTCCTGCTAACTTTTGAAGTTATATGGAAGTTCACAAGTCTGAAGCTCCTGCCATTGTTTCATGTCATTTTACATAAAATTAAATAAATATAGTGCAGTGGTGAGAGCCATATCTTTTATGATTTATTATGATTTATTAATCTTTAGCAGGAGTGAGAGCCATTAGGCTTTGTAACAGGAAACAGAGACCGATCACCATTATATTTAGTAGTATATGCATATTTAAATTTTTATGAAGTGTTAGCACTTTAAGTATGTATTTATGCATCAATGCTATAACAGTAGAGGATGGAAATGAGCATTTCCACGTCTTAATTACTTTCTTATCTGAACTGAATTTGATTTCCTGTATTAATTCATGCTCCCTACTTTGGTTTTACTTTCACTATAATAGTTACGGAAAGAGGGCAGGAGAAATGAATATGAAAGGCATAAGCTGCAAGCATTAAATCAACGCCAGAAAATGGTGAGTATATCTCAGTTGCCTATATATTTAGTTGTCCTTTCAAAGATCTCAATGCTAAGTTTGACCAGCAATGTAATTTTCTGATTATTAACTTCTGAGATTCCAACCTGTGACATGTTACTTTCCCTTATTAAGATCAAATCTAATTTGGGAAAATTATCTGAATTGCTATCTTCAAGAAGTTATGGGTGCTTCTCTTTAATGAGAGAGTTACAGTATAATATTGGAGAGTTTTCAAGCTACGTGGGCCCCCTAGAGTTGTGGCATTTTAGCATGCAGAGTTGATTTCCTCTACTTGATATATCTTAATAAACAGAGAAAGTGGGATAAATTCACTAAAACCATGGTTGCAACATAATATAATGGTAGTTGAAGTGAATACTGTCCTTTCTTTCAGGTTCTTCAAAGAAAGACTGAAGAGGCTGCAATGGCTACCAAGAGGCTGAAAGAATTGTTAGAAGCTCGTAAATCTTCTGCTCGTGACAGCTCAGGTATGCTTTGTTTTCTATTATAATATTATAATGTTTGAAGGCTGCACTTCTGGACACCCATTGCATTCATAAATGCATTGGTTCTCTCAGATGAGGTATTGAAAGATTAAATTCACTGTCATATGTAATCACCAAATTTCTAAAATTACCTCAATTGAGAAGAAATGTCTTCTTTATAACATAGGGTCTTCACACTTCACAGCATGGGCCTTCTCCTTTAATATTTATACCTTCTAATTGTGTATACTTTTACCAGCTGTTGCCAACGGAAATGGGACACATTTACAGGTAATGCTCTTTGCTTCCTCTTCTTTCCATATGTTTTATGTTCTTCCCTTTGAATTTTGAATCTTTCTAACTCAAGTTCCACCACTAGAGCAATGAGAAATCCTTACAACGGTGGCTTGATCACGAGCTTGAAGTCATGGTGAATGTGCATGAAGTTCGTCATGAATATGAGAAACAAAGTCAAGTGTATGCATAAATATATGTTCATTTAATACTGAATTGTATATAGTATTGGAGAGTTTATTAATTAAAAGCTGTAATATGCAGACGAGCTGCACTGGCAGAAGAGTTGGCCATGCTGAAGCAATTAAACGAATTCGCTTCAAAGGGCCTTAGTCCTCCAAGAGGAAAGAATGGCTTTGCCAGGTATGTTTCGTATTAAACACTTATATCTACATAATTCTGTCTTCTTCCCCGTTTTATAGTTTGGAATTTGATGAAAAGATTAGCATGAAACAGATGGAATAGTAGAACGTAAATATTTTTTCTGTCTCTCTCTCTCTCTCTGGTGGTTTATTTCTGTATTTTGTTTGTTCAGGGTGTCCTCCATGTCACCAAATGCAAGAATGGCCAGAATATCTTCACTTGAGAACATGCTTAGCATATCATCAAACTCACTTGTAGCGATGGCATCGCAACTTTCGGAGGCAGAAGAACGGGAGCGTGCCTTTACCAACCGTGGACGTTGGAACCAATTGCGCTCAATGGCAGATGCAAAGAACTTGCTTCAATATATGTTCAATTCTCTTGCAGATACAAGGTGTTTTTTTGACCTAGTGTTCTGAATGATTTTATTTTACTTTTTATTTTTGTTATGGTGTTCTATGATGGTTGTGAAAAGTGCAATATGAATATCTACACATTAGTCTGGCATTGTTCAACATTTTTTTTTAATTTTGATGATAAACTAGAAAAAGGTTTAGAAATGTCAAGTTAGGAGGTCTGCAACATATTATGGCGTCTCTCTTTTATGTAAAAAGGAAAAAGAAATATTAGCATGTAATTGGTAAAGATAACTTGGAAGCATGTAGGACTGGATTTAGAAGGGTAGATGATAGACCACAGTGGGAGAGGTGTATATCTGTTCCTCATAATCCATACTTTTACCTGCTCATTGCCTCTCTGATAGAGATCAGAAATTTTTTTAATCTCCAACAAATAATTTAATTTCCAAAAAATAATATTTACATGGTGAACATAAAATAAAAGGGATAGCATTCTCTACAAGGAATGTCAGTTGTATTGCAAAATTAGTTAGCTTATTAATTAATGAACATAAACCATAGATCCACTATCACTATATATTACTACCCAATTTGTCAAATAAATTGATCATGCTGTCATATTTAAGTATACTTTAGAAAATTCACAACTTAATAGATTTTACTACCACGTTGCATATTTCTTGCAAATTATCGTGTGAGTGATATTTAAATTCTGCAGTTGAAATTCTAAGTATCATTTCACATGCTGACAGGTGCCAATTATGGGAGAAAGAAATGGAAATGGATGAAATGAAAGAGCATCTCAAAGAACTCGTAGGTTTGTTGCGGCAGAGTGAGACACGAAGAAAGGAAGTTGAGAAGGAACTAAAATTGAGAGAGCAAGCTGTTGCAACTGCATTGGCAACATCAGCCTCGGTGAGAATATTAGTCATTATGTGATATTTCTTCTAATGCTTCTTCTCATACTCTTCTTAAGCTTGGCTCAAGTATGTGAAGGATTGTTTTTATGTCTTTATGTCTTTTAGGCCGACCACCATCAGGGGAACTCGCACAATTCACTGAAACACTGTGCTGATGACACGAGTGGTCCCTTGTCCCCAATCTCTGTGCCAGCACAAAAACAGCTGAAATATACAGCAGGAATTGTTAACGGCTCTGTCAGAGAATCGATAGCTTTCATAGATCAGACACGAAAGGTCAATTTCATCCTCCTTTCAATTATAGAATTGGGCCCTGTTTTCTGTTTTCAGCTAAGAAAACTAAGAAAACGGGATTTGCTGTTAGTGCAGATGGTACCCATCGGGCAGTTGCCAACAAAAAAACTAGCAGTTATAGGACAGGCTGGGAAGCTATGGAGGTGGAAGAGGAGTCATCACCAGTGGTTAGTACAATTCAAATGGAAATGGCAGAAGCCTTGGAGACTCTCAGAATGGATTAGGCACAGTGATGAAACAATCATGAGGGCCAAACCTCGTTTACAAGCTCGGTCAGATGTGATGTGATGTTCTGCAGTCACCAGCCTTTTGTTGCCCAAATTTCATCTTTGACCTAAGTATCATCCCAACGCATGGCATGGGAAAACAGATAATCAAGTGCAGGTACCATAAAATTACGATTAAGAATCTCATATGTATCAAATAATATCTCCAGTTACACAACTGACAAAAATGTAGAAATATGTACTTTGTAGCAGTAAGATCTCTGAAGTGTATTTGGCACTTCGAGAATCTCGTAAGTGCCTAGTACATGACTGCGGATCAGTTCGTTCAACAGGATAGTTCAGCACAGTGATTGACCTACTTTGACTTTTAAAATAATGCAGTGTGCTATAAGTAGCTGTTGAGGATCTTTGCTACGGTCATGGATGAGTTTATTTTGGAAAGCATAGGTTTGTTATCGAAAATTTTGCAATGGTTACTGCACTCGGAGCATCTTGTAAAGCTGTGTTGATGCTGCCGATGATATACTGCTAGCTAGAAGACGACACCAACGGTGCAAAACTGCAAGTGGTGGTATACTGGTGAAAGAAGAAATCGAGCCATCTGATGTTATAGTACATTTCTGTTAATAACAACACAACATGAGAGGAAATCCTTCAAGTTACAGAAATATGTATAAAGGGGTCTGCGTTTTTTTCCTTTTCCAGGACAAATTTGTAACTTTTTGGGCTTAGCCTTTAGAATGTTTATTGTGTGTACGCACAACATTTGACACCATGTAGCATTTTCTGTTGCATCACAGTTTTCGACGAAAGGGAAATTCTTTTGTAGATTCTTTTTTTCTTTTTTTTTCTTTGTGCAAGCCTTATAGTCGTTCTATTGGAAAGATTGCTTCTTGTATGCCTATTTGTAATAAAAAGGTATTGAATCAAACTAGAGGCTCCTCTGCCATTTTCTTAATTTTATTTTCCTTTTCATTTATATTCTCGACACATGCATGCAATCATACTTTGGCGGCCTTGATTAGAACACCATTTATATACAAAAAGAAAACAGAAGTATGCAACATCATCTGTCCAATTTGTTCATTAACTATTTCCTTGTGAAAATGTGTGATTGCTACAAGTATTACATGATTCCAAACTAATCATACTAGGGAACAAATTTTATCAATATACTCCAATCCAACTGAAACAAGATCTTCATATCCTAAACCAAAATATTCATATGTTCTGCTTCCTATGAGTCAATATCTAACAATGCGGCCATTAGAGAAGCTGGAATCAAGAGCAACTAGAATCTGCATCAGGAGCATCGCAGATGCATATCAACAGAGGCACATATCATATGCATCTATAGGAGCATCGCAGAAGAGGGCTTATATTCACTCCATGCATGTGCACATTAAGTTTGGCCACACCAATATGCATAGTGCTCGTCTTTGCGATGATTACTAACAAGACCTCCACACTGTAAACAAATGAAGCTACTCCCATCTGAAAATGCATCCAATACAATCTGCATCCTGCCACTTTCCGCTAGTATAGAAGTTCCTTCAGCATCAGGTCCAAGTCCAACTGACGGGCCACCCTCGTCACCTGCTGCTGGTTCAGTTTTGGAAGGATGGACTTCAGCAATTGCACACTCAGCAAACAAAGAAGCTAGTTGATCAACAGCAGAGCTTTCTTGCAATCTACTTCTGTACAGCTCACGAGCACGATGTAAGGACTCAAATACAGCCTCATCCCCACCTCTTGTTCTCATTGCCATAACAACCTGTTCCAAATACTAAATTAGTATGTGACGAAGGTTCTCCATGGACAGCTTCCTCTTGATTCTTAAGGCTTCCAACAACGTACATATGTCATCTCCTCATAGCAGCTCAATGCTTTTATTATGAATGCAGCAGTGTCTCCATATAGGCACACAACAAAAAGTACCCAAGGATCGCATCTGGACAGGGCTTTACCAGACCAAAGCCCCACGCAAGATTAGATGAATAAGCAAATGATAACCCTAAACTCTCAGGAGAACCTTCGGAGAGCGTCATGCATCTTAGAGGGGTTTTGGACCAAAGATTGAGCTTCTTAGAAAAAAAGTTCAATTTCACAGTTGGTTTTCATCAGTAAAAAGTGTTCAAATTGTTGCCAATCAATTTACACTAAAAGCTCCAATCCAAATCTTTTCTTCCAAATGCATGACTACAAATGCAACATTAAATTTAGGGTTTGCCTCACATTTGGGAATTGGGATGACAACCCCCCAAACTCCATAACTATCCTAGTTTCCAACACTGCCATTTTGCCAGTTGTTCAGTACTATAGGGATGGATGGTTAGGCACTGGAAATAAGAAGTAAGATAATTCTCTTTTCCTATCTAACCATTTAAGGCAGCCACTCGTGTTGAGTTTTGAAAATCCAATAGGAAGAACCAATGTTGTCAACAACCAGTCACTTTTAGCAAAACAGTACAAACCCTAAGAAGACCAACCAAAAGAAAGAGATTCTTTTTCAATAAAGAGTAGCACTTCAGTGATTTGAGATGCTAAAAACTCACAAAATTAAAAATTAAATCAATGCCATTCCATTTCTATGGACAATACAAATCAAACCGAAGAAAAATTGAAGGTGATGAAGGAGAAAATAAAAACTTGATGAAGTTAAAGATTACCGCTTGGAGGGCCTGCGATGGCTTGCCTTGATTGAGGAGCTGGCGAGCCAATGCGAGAAAGTCCCTTAAGACGTCGCCTTGGCCGGCGTCGGACGGCAGCTCCGGCTGCCCAATCGCCGTCGTCTCCATCTCCATCATCTCCGCGTCCGTACGGTCCATGTTCATGTTGTCATTCTCTGTTCTCTTAATGATGCTTGTACGCCGATTGCAGATTTTCTTTTTGATATATTTTTGGTAAAAAATGAAGAACCTCTGAAAACTGGACGATTCTAGCAAATTCTTCACGTTACGGTAGGCTTCATCGCCATGTCTCAGTGATTGATGTTTTGATGTTATGGGCTTCAGTTCAGCTCATTCTTTTCCAGGCCTCTTTACATTTTGGGCTTCTTTCGCTGGATGACCCATATAACAGCTTCCAGTCCAGTACACATTTTTCAACAATCATGTAGATCAGTTTTCTTTCTTTAAATTTTTCTTTTTTAATTATATATAATATCAGCGATATCAGGGAAAGAATGGAATTAAACACGGTGCAGGATGGGAATTGAACACATGATTTCGGATGCACCAAGGACATTCTAAACCACTCAGATTACAAGCCCATTACGAAACACAGTTATGTACTGCATTCATGCCCACCTACCTTCATCAATTGAATTTATAAGTTGATAGTGTTAAGGAAGATATCTCCATTAATTAGGCAATATTGTAAATTGATACTGTAGTTATTTGCTTCCTTATTTAGTCTCTGATCAAGCCTTGGTTATAGGTGATAGTTTAGGATACTAATGACTGAATCATTGTATAAAAGCTGTAAACCTAGTTGTGGAATAATATATCGAACATTATAATCCCATTCTATGCTTCTCATCATGGTATCAGAGCAATAGATATCTGGGAAAATAAAAGCAAACACACAAACACCCAAAACAACCTAGCAAACATAGCCATGGTTGATAGCGCAGACATGAAGTCAACCTCCTCAGGCATGACTTCGCGTTCAAGGTGGGAGAGTCCTAATCATCCACTCTATCTCCACTATTCGGACCAGCCTGGTGCAGTACTTGTGCCACAGTCATTGGTGGAAGACAATTATAGTACATGGGTTCAATCCATGACCATGGCCTTAACGGTCAAAAACAAATTAGGGCTTGTTGATGGGACGGTCAAGAAGCCAAATGAAGATGAACATGAAGAATTGCAGCAATGGAATCGATGCAATAACTTGGTTAAGACGTGGCTCTTAGGATCCATGTCAAAAGAAATTTCAGGTAGCGTTATCAACTGCAAGGATGCACGGCAAATGTGGCTCGATTTGCAAGAAAGGTTTTCTCATGTGAATATCGTTCAATTGTTTCACATAGAAAACGAGATTCATGACTGTGTGCAAGGTAACATGACGGTGAGTTCATATTTCACCAAATTAAAAGGCCTATGGGACGAACGTGACGTGCTGTGCTCCATCCCTGCATGTAGTTGTGATACAAAGAAGGAAATCACTTCTTATGTTGAAACCCAGAAAACAATGAAATTTCTCATGGGTTTAAATGATTCCTATTCCACTGTTCGTAGTAATACCCTTCTTCTTGAGCCTTTACCCACAGTGAACAAGGCCTACTCTCTTGTTCTTCGCCATGAGAGACAAGCAGAAATCTCAAGTGGAAAGCATACTCCCTCTTCTGAAGCGGCAGCTTTTGCTGTGAAGAATAGTGGCCGAGAAACTGCACCAGAGGATGGTGGTCTTCGCTGTGGAAAATGTAACAAGACAAATCACAGCACCCAAAACTGCCGTGCTCATCTCAAGTGCACCTTCTGTGGGTGGAAAGGTCATTCCTTCGAATATTGCCGCAAACGCAAAGCGGCTGCTGAAGCTGAACAAAGTCGCTCATCCACTTCCAAGGGTAACCAAGTTGCCGTGCACGAAAAAAAGGACGGGATGCCAAACTTTCCTATGCCAAACTTTCCTTTTTCTCAAGAAGATTGCAAGCAGATGCTCGCAATGTTGAGCAAAAACAGATCCTCCTTTGCAAATCAAGTTGGTAATTCTTCGAATAATGAAGAACTTTCAGGTAAAGCTTTTTCCTTCATGTATAATGGCATAACAAATGTTTGGATCTTGGATAGTGGTGCAACGGACCATATTGTTTGCAGTCCTCATTGTCTCACGTCGTCGAGGTCTGTTGCAAACCATACCGTAGAACTACCCACTGGTTCCCTTGCCACAGTTACCCACATTGGACAAGTTGTCTTCTCTCCCAACCTTGTGCTCAATAATGTTTTGTGTGTACCATTTTTCAAATTAAATTTGATATCCATTAGCAAGCTTGCACATGATTCCCTTTATATTACCATCTTCCTAAAACAAGTTTGTGTCATACAGGACCTACGCTCGGGGAAGATGATTGGGACGGGAATTGAACGGGAGGGACTATACTATCTCGATCCACCAAAGAAAGGAACATGCAATGCCATTCAAACATCCAACCATCACCTTTGGCATCAACGTCTAGGACATCCATCACAAACTGTTTCCAAGTTATTTCCTTGTTTTCAACATAAATCTTGTGATTCTATTAAGTGTGTCATCTGCCCATTAGCCAAACAAACAAGAGCACCATTTTCATTGAGTTCTATATCCACTAAATCATGTTTTGAATTGATACATGTTGATATCTGGGGGGGGTATCATGTCCCTTCTATTTCTGGTGCAAAATATTTTCTTACTATCGTTGATGATTACAGTAGGAGCACATGGATTTATTTGATGAAACACAAATCTGACACACAACAGCTCCTTGTACAATTCATCCATTTGGTCGAAACTCAATTCGACACCAAAGTCAAAATGATTCGAAGCGATAATGGTCCCGAATTTAACCTTGCCAGTTTTTATGCCACACAAGGTATCATCCATCAAACTAGCTGCGTTCACACACCACAACAAAATGGTGTTGCTGAACGTAAGCATCGCCATTTACTCAATGTTGCCCGAGCTCTACTCTTTCAAGCCAACATGCCAAAATGTTTTTGGGGGGACGCCATCCTTGCTTCAGCCTATCTTATTAATCGCACACCCACACCCCTTCTTCACGGGAAAACACCTTATGAACAATTGTTCCACAAAGCACCCAATTACTCACATTTACGAGTCTTTGGCTGTTTGTGTTTTGCTTCCACTCACGCACACAAACCTTCAAAATTTGATCCCCGTGCCCGTCGTTGTGTTTTCCTTGGCTACCCATATGGTACAAAGGGCTATCGGTTATTTGATCTCCAACTCCACAAAGTGTTTGTATCACGGGACGTGATTTTTTTTGAAGACCAATTCCCTTATCACTCCGATGTTTCCGCTGCTCATAACCAATCCCCCAATCCACCCGCCTCCCTGTCGTACTTTGATCTGGACTCTTTTCCTGCCACATCTCCTATGTCACACGATCCCCCTGCACCTTCCTCTCCAATTTCCCCTATCGCTTCCCTACCTTCACCTTCCCCCTCTTCGGCACTTACATCCATCCCTGTGCCTCCTTCGTCTCCGGACCCTACACCCCTCAGCCTACCACCCGTTTCGCCAACCGTCCTGCCAACCCCACCCCGGCGTGGAACACGACCTACCCAACCCTCTTCTTTTTTGCAGGACTTTCATATCGAGGTCTCTCTCCCGTCCCGGTCTGCTCCCACATCTTCTACGAACGTGGTTCAGTCTTCGTCAGGTACTTCCCATCCTCTCTCCACTTATTTATCTTATGATCGTCTCTCACCCCACCATAAAGCCTATACCGCTAATCTCACCCTCCTTAAGGAACCCACTAGTTTCTCGCAGGCTGTCCGAGATCCAAACTGGTGTGCTGCCATGCAGCATGAAATTGCTGCCCTTCAGGCCAATCATACATGGACCCTCGTGCCTTTGCCGTTGCATAAACGTCCCATTGGCTGTAAATGGGTTTACAAAATTAAGCTCAAACCTGATGGCACTCTTGAACGGTACAAAGCACGCCTCGTTGCAAAAGGTTACAGTCAAATTGAAGGTGTTGATTACCGTGAAACTTTTGCTCCGGTGGCTAAGTTAACCACAGTTCGCGTGCTCCTTAGCGTGGCTGCTGTGCAAGGTTGGCACCTCCATCAACTGGATGTGAACAATGCCTTTTTAAATGGTGATCTCGAAGAGGATGTATACATGACCTTGCCCCCTGGTTTCGGACGAAAGGGGGAGACTCGAGTATGCAAATTAAATAAATCCCTCTACGGTTTAAAGCAAGCTTCGAGACAATGGTTCATCAAGTTGTCCAATGCTCTCAAGGCTGCTGGATTTCATCAATCATGGTCCGACTATTCATTATTCGTCCGAAGTCGTCATGGTAACTTCATTGCTTTACTAGTCTATGTTGATGATGTGATACTAGCAGGGAATAATCTGCATGAAATTGAAGAAACCAAGCAATTTCTATCTCACCATTTCAAATTGAAAGACTTGGGGGAACTCAAATATTTCTTGGGCATAGAAGTTGCACGATCAAAGCGTGGAATTACCCTATGTCAACGAAAATATGCACTAGAAATATTGGATGATGCTGGGTTTCTAGGAGTTAAGCCTTCACGGTTTCCTGTGGATCAAAATTTGTCTCTCACACAAATGGAAGGAAAGGTGTTGAATGATCCTTCATCATATAGAAGGCTTGTGGGCAGGTTAATATACTTGACAATAACAAGGCCTGACTTGGCTTATGCTGTCCACATGCTAAGTCAATTCATGGAGAAACCTCGGCAACCACATCTTGAGGCTGCACACAAGGTCCTCAAGTACATTAAACAAGCACCTGGACAAGGAATTTTTCTCCCTTCCACGGGTTCATTACAATTACAAGCATTTTGTGATGCCGATTGGGCTAGATGTAGAGATACTAGAAGGTCGATAACGGGGTACTGTGTTTTGCTTGGTCAAGCACCTATTTCCTGGAAAACTAAGAAACAAACAACTATATCTCGTTCTAGTGCAGAGGCTGAATACCGTTCTATGGCCACCACATGTTGTGAAATCATATGGCTGAAGAATATTCTGAAAGATCTAGGAGTGAAACACCCACAACCAGCCAACCTGTTTTGTGACAATCAAGCGGCATTACACATCGCTTCAAATCCTGTTTTCCATGAACGAACGAAGCACATAGAGATCGATTGTCATCTAGTACGAGAGAAGATTCAAGAAGGAATGATACGCACGGCTTACATAAGGACAAGTGATCAACCAGCTGATATATTCACCAAGCCGTTGAGTTCAACGCAGTTTGAAGTCTTACTTAGCAAGTTGGGTGTCATTAACATACACTCCAACTTGAGGGGGAGTGTTAAGGAAGATATCTCCATTAATTAGGCAATATTGTAAATTGATACTGTAGTTATTTGCTTCCTTATTTAGTCTCTGATCAAGCCTTGGTTATAGGTGATAGTTTAGGATACTAATGACTGAATCATTGTATAAAAGCTGTAAACCTAGTTGTGGAATAATATATCGAACATTATAATCCCATTCTATGCTTCTCATCAGATAGGCTCCTTATCATTTAGTTTATAAATTACAAGAAGCAATCATATGCATATGCCCATTCCTGTGGCTTCAGTTTATATGCATTTTATTTCCTTAGTTTATGAAATCTAACTTCCTAGACACACCTAAAACTGAGGAGCAAGCTGAGTTCCAAAAGCAGTTGTCATGTTTAAAAAAAAAAGTCCTCAAAATTACGATGAAACGCTACAAATACATTATACATGCCACTCAAAGTGGGTAAGCACAAAAGTGTGCAATATCTTATCAATTAGGGCATTTTTCTTGCAGACAAAAGCTGAATGAGAAGAGTGGTCCTTGCCAGACTGACCATATATACGTATACAATGCAGCAAAAACAAATGGGCAAGGAGAAACACGTGCCTCCATCCACCATGCATATGAAAGGTAAAGATCACAAACAATGCTGCAGAAAAAAGTAAGAATTAATAATATAGCTAGCATGTGTGCTCCATCTATTTTCTTTTCTATAAAATAATTAATTAATACTCCTAGTTTGGTACAGCGGTAACCCTAACTAGCTAGGGCACACCAGTCACAATCTGGGGGTCCATTAATTCATTGTCATCTTCCATGGATGCACTCTCTTTAATCTCCTGTAACATCTTCAACACCTGCCACATTGTTGGCCTCTGCTCAGGCGATGTTGAGCTACAAGCTATGGCCACCTCTACCAGCATCCCCATCCTGCTATTGCCTTCCCCATCTTGATCATGCTGATCATCTTCCCTCATGGACATGACCCATTCCACCATATCAGTGGGCACCAAAACTTGGTGATGTGATGGAGGCTTCCCTGTGAGAAGCTCCACCAACAAAATCCCAAATGCATAGACATCAGACTTTGAAGTTGGTTGGTGCTTTTGTTGATGATCATCGTGATCGTTCAATGAGTTTATGCGAATCTCGGGGGCTTTGTAAGCAGCAGAATCTGGCTCCTCCTCGGATGTTAGGGTGGTGGTGGCAAGAACAGAGAGGCAGTAGTCGGTGAGACATGCCTCGAAGTCAGGGCCAAGGAGGACATTGGAGGACTTGAGATTGCCGTGGACAAGCCTCCATGCTTGGTGAATGTAGGAGAGGCCTTGTGCCACGTCCTCTGCTATTTTCAAGCATGATGTCCAGTGCAGCGGCTTTGCCCTTGTGGATTTTGTTCCTGCAGTTCAATTTTGGACGTGCCCATGTAGCACATTCATTATAAGGAACTTAATTTTAGGATGCTAATTAGCAATAACTTGGAAATGGATGTAATGCATGCCAATCCCTCCCTCTGGAAAACAGCACTGACAATTTTAGTGTAGAAATTACCATACTCAAACAAAGAAAACATAGTCAACGGACGATTTTTTCAGTGTGGCAGTAACACCACTTAATCTACTCATATTATAATATGTGTATATTTATTAAGCATATACGCTACATGAGATGAACAACGTGGCCATGTTATGTACGCATACAAAATTTATCGAATCAAAGAGTGTTGATGACATAGATTGAGGGGTTGGTGGATTGAAAATATAAACAAAAGGCCAGTAAGATCAAATTAAGCAGTCAGTTTTTCCTTATCATATCTATATGGAATCACGGGAACCAGCCAAGGGGGGAAAGAAAAAGAATGAGAAAATCCAAAATCTGTCAATTTTTTTTATGAAGAAAAGGTTAAGCAAGTAATGTGAATTGGGCAAGCGAGCCAACAATATGGTCAATATATTATTATTCATGTCAATTCCCAACGACGTCGTCGTCTTAATCAAAAGCAAAGATTCTCGGCGTTGATTGAGAAAAAGGTACCTCAAGAAACAACCAAATCTAATGTCATCACCACAATGTCTTCATAATCCAATTCTCCTAATGATAACCCAAAAAGCTTACGTGTCCATTTCCTATTGGGTTTCCCAAATTCTTTACTTCACAAAATAGTCAAAGCATCAAACATTGGTCAAACTCAAACTGAGTTAACACAACCGAGTAAGCAAAATGAAGATTGAAGCAGAGCAAAACAGAGCATTTACCGTGAATGAGAGAGAAGAGGCTGCCATTGGGCTGATAATCGTAGACGAGGAGCCGCTCATCCTTGGCCTGAAAATAAGCTCTGAGAGGAACCAAGTTGGGATGTCTAAGCCCGCCCACCGCCTCCATGTGCCTCTCGAACACCTCTCTGCTAGTCCCGCCCAACTTCCCGGCGTCCAGCCTCTTCACGCTCACAATCAGACGGTTGTCCAGCACCGCCTTGTACGTCGTCCCGATGGTACCTTTCCCCAACATCTCCGCCGAGGCCCTCATCAGTTGGTCCAGCGAGTACAGCTGCGACTCGCCGGCGCAGAACATTAAGCTCCCGCTCTTCACCACTTGAATCCCCTGTACCCTCTTCACCTTCTGCTCTAACTCCTCCTCTAGTTGCACCACTACCGCCGCATGCGCATCGGAGCCTGCCGGACTGGCAATGTCGGTCTTCCGGTGGGTTTGAGGTTTCCTCTGTTTCTTCAAAGCCATTACGAAGAATAGAAGAGAACAGATCAAGACGAAGACGCCTGAAGAGAACCCAATAATGACGGCGATTCTTCGGTGCCTTTTTCGACTCGGCTGAGTCAACTCAACGCCCTGGACTTCCTGTGCAGTGCTCTGCCCGAGTGCTCTTGTGGGAGGTGGAGCTTCATGAGCTGGGGTTGGACCAAAAAAAGGCGCAGCTGGGTGGCATTCTTTGTTTACAAGCTCGCCGCAGAGACCTGGGTTCCATGAAAACGCCGTCGGCCCGAACCGTAGAAGGGTCGGAGTGACGGGGATTACCCCGGTAAGGTTGTTTCCGGAGACATTGAAGGTTCGGAGAGACGACTGGTTCAGAGCCGGGACCGGTCCGGTGAACCGGTTCCAGTCGAGCCGGAGATAGTAGAGCCGATCTAGACCGGTGATGAGAAAGGCGGGCAATGGACCGGTGAGGTTGTTGAAGGAGAAGTCGAGGGTTCGGAGGCGGTGGAGGGACGAGAGCGAAGGCGGAAGAGAACCCACGAAGGAGTTGCGGTCGAGGAAGAGGGTTTTGAGGTTGGTGAGGCCAGAGAGGTCGGGGATGGGTCCAGTGAGCGAGTTGTTTTGCAGACTCAGGACTCTGAGTTGGTCTAAGCGAGTCAGGGTGTTGGGTGCGAAAATGCCACCGAGATTCTGAGATTGGATTATGAGACGGACTATTTTGGACTGGGCGCATTGGACACCTGTCCAGCGGCAAAGCTGGAGGGTGGTGGTGTTTGACGAGAAGGGAAGAGCGTTGTGTAAATCTGCTTTGGATTTGAATGCAAGGAGAGAAACAACATCATCGTCTGAGACAGAGGGTGATTGAGTGAGTGCAGGCCTGGAAGAAGAAACTGTGGAGGCGCAGAGTGAAAGCAGAACAATGGTTGACAAAAGAAGGGGTTGCCATTTCTTGAGCATTGTTGAACTGAAGAAACAGAGGGTGCCCTGTTTTGTGTTTTACAGAGAACATAAAAATATGAGAAGAAAGAAGAGCAAGGAACTGCAGAAGGTGACAAAAGGATGTAAGAGGAGCGCAGGGGTAGCAGGTGTCGGACTGGAAAGCTCAGAATCACGTGAAAGTAAGTTCCCAAGGAAGGACAGGAGGAGACGGGCCAAGGAGGGGGTAAATTGAGGGAGCAACGTGGAATTGAAAAAATTATAATATTCATATGGGGCCGCACACAACAACATTATAACATACATATAATTTTGTCATTTTGATTTTCTGACAAGAAAACTGTTGTATATGATTAAGTTTATTTCAGGAAATTAAGAATGAATTTCCACGTACTCTTTTATGCGTTTTAAGGAGCAAGAATATGTCAAAATGTGTGTCGGTCAAACAAGAAAAACCCTACGCCAGAGTGGAGATCTAATCATCTGAACATTTACAGTTACAGAAAGTGTTCGATCTCATAAATTCACTAGCTTCTTCGCACGCGTTTTCGCATTTACTAGAGGCTTTTTTTTAAAAAAAAAAAATTTATTTTAGAATTAAAAAAGATAATAGGTAGTTGTGTTCTATAAAAATAGGATCTATTATCTGTTTTTTTTTTTCTTTTTTTAAATATGAAAAAGTATGAATTTACCATATTATTCTCATTTAATTAATAATTTGAATTCTTAATGTTTACATTAACCAATGACATTTTCTGGTATTTTGAATGTTTCACCATTCTCTGCCTTTTGCTTTATATATATAGATGAAACCCCAACATGTACGTTTTTTTATTTTTTATTTTTTATTTTTGCTTTTGATTTCATTTTCCGACAAATTTTGCTATTAAAAACTAGCTATACTCGTGACTGTTGGAGAAGAAAAAGTTGGTTGGAAGAACATGAAGGGACCGGAGCTTAAGAAGGGAGGAAAAGAAAAGAAACAGAGGCACAATAAAAGTTAAGAATTCGGAATCTAGGTAAACACCAGATGCATATGTAATTTATGAAAAAAATAATATTATGAACATTTTTTGTCTGGAGGGGAAAACAAAAAGAAAAAATCCCAAGGGGAAAAGGCTCTTGTTGATGCACGGTTATGGGCTGTTTGATTTGATTTGCCCTAGCCTATGAGTCTGGTGCTTTTTCAAATATGAATTCTCACCTTGTCGCTTGACAATGCCATGTGATTTTAAAGTCCGTGAATTGGATGGTGCTTTTTTCACTCACATTCCATGTTCTAGTATTTTGGGTTAACAAGATGCAGAAGAAAATGGTAAAGTTTACAAATTCGAAAGAGGAATGTCTTGAAATGACTCGCTTTGTTCGAATTAAAATGCATATGTTCAATTTGTTTTTTTAGTACAAGAGCAAGGTAGGGGGGAGTTTTTAAACTACAAGAGGGATGGGGGTTTCTCAAATACATACTGTAAAGGTGTCGTGGGAGTTCAAACTTGAGATTACCGGTTTGCAAGTAAATGCATTTTTTTATTTAACTAGACTCCGTTGCCATGTTTAATCTTTTATCCGACTCTATAAATACATGTGCTCGATTCTATAAATACATATGTTCGACTCTTTTTTTTGCCCCAAGATAATGGAACATGGAAAAATATTAGAATTGTAGAGTTTTCAAATCAAAGGTAGAAGTTTTGAATGCATATAATTGATGAAAAGGAAAACGCAAAAATCAATACTTATAATAATGGGGGCCGTGCGATAATCCAATCCATAACACTCTAAACAGGCCCAGACATATTCATAGATTTTGGATAGCAGTTCAAAAACCTAGTAGGAGTACAAATTTGGGCCTACTTAACATGTGCAAGAAATAAATCCGGTTGGGTCTCCCCATTGACCCATAGCCAAGAATTTTATTTTAGAAATTTAGAATTTCTGCCTCCCGTATCCCCCACGACCGTTTTGAGTGCTCCTTACCTTTCTGAGTTTCTTTCTAGTGACACCTGATAAAAAAGAGATTCTCAGTTCCATACTGGTTTCAAAGCACTTCCAAATTTGCATCATCCTGAGCCTCATCTTAGAAGCATTGGGATTTTTTAAAAGTAAAATTCAACGATAGCAATGAGCCAAGTGATGGCGAATTTGGATAGAAGGCCAATCAGAGTGTGTGAATGATCATCCACTTGCTATACGCAGCGCAGCTCTCCATTAACAAATGATTAGTATAAAAGTGACCAATGGCAAGGCTGTCTTGATATATTATTGTGCATGCTTGATCAGTTTTAAAATTTCTTGAGATTTATGAGTTCATTGAATCGTCTGTCTTACCTCATTCAACTAGAGGACATCTCTTACCTACCAGCACTTAGCTCAAAAAAAGAAAAGAAAAAAAAGAAGGGTTCCCTGAGAAAGTGACATAGCTCTGCTCAGGCCTTGCGGGTTCTTCTGGAACTGCAACAGAGCAAGGCACCCTGTTTTGTCTCTGTTTGGACAGATTTTGGGACCATGGTTTTTCAAAAAAGCACCTTTTCTTCTCTGGCATTTATGATTCCCACTATAGATGGTTAGGTTACTTTTCACCTAGCTAGTATTCTGTTGTTTGTTTTTCCATACACACACATGTGACTATATGACTATAATCTCTGATTTCTTATTTTCAGTTGTTAATCCACAGCAGACCATGTTTGAATTAGCTGATGATGTTAATGCAAATTCATTATCCATGGAATGACTGAAGAGTTCAGGATTGCATATCTAGGAAAACATCTCATTCTCATATTACAAGTAAAAGAATTACTGACCATGCATACAAAGTCTTATGAAAATTCCATACTACAAGTTAAAAAAATTCAAACCCTTGTCTTGGAGATGAGCAAAGGAGGTCAAGGTGGGGGAGCCACTTGAGGAAGTAGAGGAGCAGAAGAACCAAAATGAGGAAACTTACAGGGAATGTAAGTATAAGATCCCATGTAGGGACAGAACCTTGGGTGTGCAAAGAAATCTGCACATTCTTCAATTGATTTTTGGAATGGAAGATCAGGAATGCAGTTGTTCCTAACATCAAGCACTCCTCTACCAATCAACATTCTACAAAGAGGTCCAACATTTGTGAAATAATTGTCAGACAATGATAAGTCTACCAAATTCTGCAGCCCACAGACCACCTCTGGCACCATGCCATACAACAAATTACCAGCAAAGTTGAGCTGCTCCGCATTCTCCAGGCATGCCAGAGAGAATGGCAAAGGGCCAGTCAATTGGTTATTGCCTGCATCAAACACTATGGCCTCCTTTAGTAACCCAATCTCATAAGGCAGACAACCTGTTAACTGGTTATTTAGGAGCAGAACTTCAGTCAGAGCAGAAAAGGCTTTGGAAATCCCTGGTGGAATTGGGCCCATGAACTTGTTGTTTGCTAAGGTGAGAAGAAGAATATGAGAGCTACCCAAATTATCAGGAAGCTTCTGCATGAAATTGTTGTTGTTAATGAAGAGGGCATCAAGGTCCTGAGTGAATATCTGAGGTGGAACTGACCCAGTGAAAAAATTGAACCTTATGTCCAAGAAAGTGAGGCTGCTCATCCCAAGAACAACGCTGGGAAAAGGACCAGAGAATTGGTTGTTACTTAGGTCAAGCTCATAGAGATAGGGGAGCTTGGCAATGTTGGCAGAGATGGTGCCTGAAAAATTGTTGGAATTTGCATGGAAGAGGGCAATATCAGGGAGTTGGTCAAGAAACCCATCAAGTGAAGAAGCACCAAGTTGAAAACCATTGAAGTCAATGGAGGCCAGGGCAATTGCAGAGCCGTTGTTTGGGGGGTTGTCACAATAGAAGCCTCTGTAGCTGCAAATATTGGAGCCTACCCAAGTTTTGGTGATGCCTAGAGGGTCTGAGGTGATGGTGGACTTGAATTTTTGGATAATTGGGTACACTATTTCAAGCTTTTGATCTGCAAACACAAATTCTTCTGTGTTTGGTAAATCTGGAGGTGCTTTTGGTGGGCTTATTTGCTTTCTATTGCCTCTATCTTTGCTGCCTCCCCTATGGTGGCCACCTAAAACAAGCTTGAGGGTTTCTTTGTGGGTATGGTCTGTCACAGAGTAGGCAATACTGAGACAGGTTAGTAGAAAAAAGAAGGTTGAGATTGAAACTAAAGCTCTGGTGGGAGCAGAGCTTCTCATTATTTCCTGTGTTGAACTGTATTTGCTTGTTTTCAGAGGTTTTTCTTGAGCAAAGCAAAAGGTGGCGAAGGAGAGCAAATAGAAGGCGGCACTCATTGCAAGGGTTTTATGCTCAATCATGAACACTTTTTTTTCTTTTCTTTTCATAACTAATAATTTAACCTAATTTTTATTATATTATGAAAACTGGATAAGATGCAAAAGTTAATTATTATGTGCTCTATGAAGCACTAATTCAACACTCGAGACTTGTTTTACTCTCAAAGTCAAAAACTGTTTAATATTCATGAGATAACTCTGGCCTTCTTTATCCTTTTAACGTAAGTATCTAAAATGAAAACAGTTAAGCAATACAAACATGAAACATAGCATGGATCTTCCCGGACCCTCAATCCACTACTGTCAAAAGAAATAGAATAAAGCCAAAGCATAGCTTCAGAAGTCAAGGTTAATGCAGAGCGTGTTCATTTCAAATTATATAATTAATTTTTCATCGCTGAGAAAGAAAAAGAAAAATCTAATGCAGAAGAGGGTTCTGTTTCTTTCATTATTTTCTGGCAGCCTGCCACAGGTCTTATCCTTCAGGAGCAGGTTTACAATTGACCTACCGACACCCATTAGCTTGTGGGGGCCTAATGCACCATTAGCTCAAACTAGCATCAAGATTTGCTCATTCTGATACCGGCAGGTTAATGTTATATTCAAAGTTTCTGTTCTTGATCAAAATCGATATGATATTTTATTTTAATTTTTTGGTTCTAACCGAAGTTAATTTACGTGACATTCTTACCATTCAGGTGATGAGCATAACAAATTAACAAGGCCATATATGTTGAAGAACAAAAAATGTGGGGATAAAGCCAACGGGTATAGCCTAGTAGAAAAAAAATATTAACTTGTAGATAAGAGATCTTAGATTCAAACCTTTATTACATCTTAGTAATATATGTGTGAGAAATCGTCGTTTCCTTTAATTTAGATTATAGCTTGTACTAAAAAACATGTAGGGATAAATATTGTCTTCGTTGTTACAACGGAAAAGGTATTTAGAATTTCATGTTAAATAATTTCAAACCAGAAGAAGTGGCCCCGGGTTTGGTTATCTTTAATGGAATGGAACATGGGCTTCTAAATTTGGTTTGGTGATAGTGATATCTACCTCTGGAGGTAATCGAAAGCAGGCCTGAGATATTTCCCAGGTTAGCCTGGTAATATGGGCTTCTTCTGGGCCAGCCAGCAGAAAATTTGTTTGACCAAAACCTAAAAAAAAAAAGGTAAAAATATGCCTGCCTTTTTCATTAGGTACAAACTTTGGCATAACTTCAAAACCAAGCTGGCTTTTAGCCCCAAAACCACAAAACGGAGCAAATTAAAGAAGCATGAAAAGAAGCAAAGTTCTCCACCGAACTTGAAACTGAAAACCCTTCCAAATGTGAGCAAAGGTTGGAACAAATCATTTGACCTAGAGCAACGTGTTTGACCAGGAATTCAAACAAATCAAGACATTTTGGCCATTATGCTTTGATTTGAGAAAGCAACACCCACACCCACAGTGAATGTGTAACCAAGAAATGTTGGGATCATGGTTCGATTTGAACATAAACAAAAGACAACCTATCAACACCCCCCAACCGACCACATTGACTTGGCCAAATATTTACCAATTTAAATGGGTCACCGATGACCTCTCAACAGAACCCAGAGACCAACATTTCAAGATTCTGCAACAAAACCAATTATAACCGAGAATCCATGAAGGCAACTTCGATGAAAAATATGGGAAATTAACACAATCCTTAGGCACCACCTGACAGCACAAAATCACAAACATCCCAAAAGTCCTCATCTCTCTCTCTCCACACACAACTTACCATTACTAAATTGGGATTAGGGCTCGAGTTGTCAACTGTCCGATGCAAACCTCTTTCCATATAAACTACTGTCTGCCCATCCATTGGCTGACCCTCAACAATTGTATAGTGGGAATTGGAACAAGTAAAAGTGGGCATCCTCGGCAAAATCCACCATCATATATATTAAACATTTCTAATGAGCATATAGGCACATCATTAAATATAAATATAAAACCCACTAGTTAGCATGATTGACTTCCCACCAAATCCATCATCTCTAAGCCTATCCCTATATCTTCCTTCTTCTTTTTTAAATTTCTAATATATAAGGTTCTAAATCAGCAAAAGAATAAATCCAAATAATAAAAAAAGAAAAAAGACGAATCTAGTTTTGTATAGGCAGCTTAGGCGTACCCACTAATCCTCTTGGAGACGGTGCAAAGCAAATGAGCGTTGACTATTGTATGGACCAAACATATAATTTCTTTGCTTCTTGCAATATTTAATACAAAAGGAACATTTTGATCCGTTGGATGAGTTGACTTAAGATGATTCGAGGACGAGATCAGGCGTTGGATCCGTGCCAGTGTGGGAGTGATTGTGATCACCTTCGTAGGTCACAATCAGCATGGTTGGATCGTCTAGAGCCCGCTCCACGTGCTTGCGTGCAAGGCAGCCTCTCTGGCTACTGCACTTGTAATATCCTCTGCATTGTGACAAAAGCAATCAGACATTCAGAAAACTCAGCGGCTACGTTACTCAATTTATTGATTCACACAACTTAGAAAAACGAGTTGAGTGTATCCAATGTCAAATGTGATATTCACTCAAATTACAACATTCAAAGAATAATATTATAATTTAAATGTCACACAATAATCTCCCTTAACAATCAATTCGAAGAAGATGAATGAATGAATGAATGAATGATTGAATGATTGAATGAGAATCTTATACCTTGGATGAGGGGAACCCTTGATGGGTTTTTGACCGTACTTTCTCCATGAATAATCATCCGGTGGAATATCAGCCATTTTCATACTAATTGCAGGGACTCTGACCACTCTTTTCACTTTTGATTTCCTGATAAATCCAAGCAATACAAGTTAAAAAGTCGCAATTTTGAACAAATCCCACATTGAAAAAACTAAAACCAAATTGAAAATCATGATGATTGATGACCATGGACCAACCTTTTCTTGGAACAGTGGCAGCGCCCAGAAGATGAGCCGCACCTGAGAGCTGCAACATCGTCCATGGAATTGCACTTCCTCTTCAACGAAGAAGAGGAAAGAGGAGGCTTGCCCGAGGACGACTGTGACATGTTTGTGAACTGAAACCCAGAAGACATTGAATGCTGCACAGAACCCTCAGCATCCCCAGTGGTTAAAGAAGACATATATGAATTGGCAGCGGAAATCGAAGGTGAGGGTGAGAAATTGATGGTGGTAGGAGCATCCAGCTTTCTCTCAGCGCACCCAACACTCTTTGTCAACACAACAGGCGTGGTTTTCAGATGGGGATTGTGAGGCAGAGGCGGTAAACGCACACTTGGTGTGGGGCAGTAAACCTTGAAAGCAGAGGATTGCTCTGTTTTGAAACCCGGGGGTTGATCTGTTCTTGGGTTATGGGGTTCTTGAATTGAAGGCCTTGGGATTTGGGTCTCTGTTTTCTGTGGCGGCGGTGGCGGTGGCGGTGGCGGTGGCGGAGATGGAGTGACAGGAGCTCTTCTGAACCGAGCGTGGCCGGTTCTTCCTTTGTCCAGTAATGAAATGACCTTCCTGAACTTGTTCACGGCCATGTCTGCAACAGCTTTGTACTCTGTAGCGGCTTCAGGGTTTGATGAGGAAGAAAAAGAAGAGTCTTGGAATTGGTGGTGGTGTTGCGAAATCAAGCTTATGAACTTCTCGACGCTTTGAATTCCAGCTGAGGCCGCTTCCTTCACAGCATTCTCTTCCATTTGCGCTGCAAAACTGTCAATAAATCCCATCATGAGCTCCACAGCCATTTCTCGTCAACACGGCATGAAATTGGTTGTGAATTGAAGAAAGACAAGTAGTTTCAAAACTTGAAAGCTCAACGGAATGAAATGTAAATATAGAGATTTGGTATGATGACGAGAAAAGCAAAAACAAAAGAAAGAAAAAAGCAGAGGAAAACAGAGAAAAAGGGCAAAAGATTATTCGAGTCAAACTGATGATGCCCTTCCTCATAAGGCTACAAGGCATTGGCTCTCTCTGCTCTTCATCTGCCGTCAAACATAGGGGCCAATGATGTGGCTCCACGTGGCAAAGTTCTGGCAAGGCATTGAACCGCTTGGAGACCGTGTATAAATGATGAGAGAGAGAGAGAAAGAGATAGATAAGGTCAAAAGGCTGGGATTAGCCGTTGGATCGCTGACTGAACAGAGAAGGGAAATCAGAGAGACAGAGAGAAGGAAAGGATTAATTGGAGACAGTGAGGTAGAGTTGACCTTTTGCTGCTTTTAATGCAAAAAAAGTCATTAGAGTGAGGTGGTGGGGTTGTTCGGCCGGAAAACAAAAACAAAAAATTTAAAAAAAAATTATTAAAACTTATGAAAAAATAATAAAAGAAAAGAAAAAGTGGTCGGGTGTGGGACCAGAGGGTTTCGACTTTAAACAGACACTGGAAGCTGCGTCAAAGCCTCAACCCTCAAGTCACATGGGATTCTTCTTGTCATCAACGACAATAAAACCAAGGTCCAATATCCGTTTGATTTAATCCTAAATCTATTTGGAACCGTTGATACTACTTTTCACCATGGGATACGTGTTATGGTTTAGTCGTGTGAATTGTAGATACATGTGAGTCCTACAATTGAGTTTAAGTGCGCATTAACAGTTATATACATGTCACGTATTTACGCACGATTAATTCTAACGAACTACGAATTTTTAGTTGAGAAGTAATCAACAGTACTAGGAATAATCTTTGTTTTGCTCATTGAATCTCGACCATTCATGTCTAATTTTAACTGACTGCGATGTGTGTACATGGCAGATGCTTTGTTAACAAACCTTGAAAAAGTTTTCATTGGCAAATAACAAATGGGGAAGGGGAATCAGACCAGAAGAAATAGGGATTCTACTTTCTTTCCAATGTGGGCAATGTCCCATTATTTTGGTCAAACATTCTCTTTTTTTTTATAGGGAATTCAAACGTGCAATAGTATATTTTCATAAATGATGGAGTATTGTTCAGGAAATTTGATTCATTCCACTTTTTTTTCCTTATAAAAAGGTAGAATGGTCCCAATGTAAGGTTCTTGCCTAAGTTCGAAGAAAAATCTTTGTTATTCTCAGTCAATAATGTTATGCTAAGTGAAAGTGTTATCATGTGTTTTATAGCATTATTATCAAAGGATATCAAAATAATATTATTCATGTTTCATAAAAGTCTATCTTCAATATTATATAAATCATTCAATTCATTCATATAATTATTGCCGTGACCTTAAAAACTCATATTTATATCTCTCTTTTATTCATTTTTGTGTTTGTGTGTGTGTCTTATTTTATTTCGTCTGCCTCAAAAGCCAATAGATTCGAAATATTGATGTACAAAAAGACCATGCGACCTAATTTAGAGTAGAAAGGAGAATTCTATGACGTTGCGAACCCACTTAGACGACCTTTATTTACTTTATAATATTGTATAGGGTTTGATTGTAGGAGCACCTCTTTCTCTGGCTTGTGGACTTTTTATTGATGAGATTATTATTTCATAATTCAAGCATGAAACTTGCCTAATCTCCTCCGAGGATTAATCTTTTAATAAACAACTGGCAGCCATTGGATAACCAATTACTGCTCTCGCTTTTATTATTGTTGTTGTTATTGTCATTATTATTATTATTAAAATGTTGTTAATGTCTAACTTAGTGTTTGTTTTCTTTAATCACTCAAACCAATCCCAGCACTAGGTTGCTACGCCAAGTAACCCATGACCTCAATTACTTTAAAAATATGATTCAATGCACCCAAAAAAAGAGTAACCCATGACCTTAATAAATAAAAATAATGAAAAGAAGAAAATTAGAATGATGAAGTCACCTGTTTGGACGAATAACTAGAGTATCCATTTGACCAGCTTCTGGTTTCGCCTTTGGACGAAGAACTAGAAGATTTTGAAAGTGCTCGAGGATTCTGGTTTCATGAAGAAGACGAAGTTGGTAGAGAAATCAG
This sequence comes from Prunus persica, assembly GCF_000346465.2. Lineage (NCBI taxonomy): Eukaryota > Viridiplantae > Streptophyta > Magnoliopsida > Rosales > Rosaceae > Prunus > Prunus persica. Next base: position 36,937,115 of record NC_034009.1, on the reverse strand, counting down.
CAAAGCAAAGAGTGCAAGATATAGAAGAGAGAAATTGTAGGAAATGGGCAAATGAGTAGGATGTATATATATATATATATATAAATACGCGTGGCATTGATATGGAAAGCAGAAAGCTGTAGTCAATGGGAGGTCAATGGAAGGTTTGATTTATTTAATTTGTAGTTAGCGAGAAATTTCCATGAAATATGCAATGTTTTAAGGTTGATTTGGAGGCCCCAATTTTTGACTTTTCCTATTTAGAGACGTTAATTGGTGAAGACTTTCCTATTTGGGATCCATGGAATTGGCTTAAACTTCGCGTCCTGCCCAATTATTTAACCAATTATACAAGATTTGGGTTTAGACGTCAGCTCAAACTCAAAGACTTATTTTTCTTAACTTCAAACTGAATATTTTCTACGTAGTTATTGCATGCGTGAAGAACTAGGGCTCCTCTGCCTATGGGCCTATGGCTATGATGGCTATGGCTATTGGGGGGCCTATGTGTTTTGTTTGATTTTTGGACGCGTTAATTAAAGTCAATTGCCTCCTCTTCCGCTTCCACTATAGAACAAAGTGCACCAATTAAAATGGAGATTCATGAGATGAGGAGTTGCAGAGAAGCTTCCTTCTTCTCCACTATTATAGATTTGGATTGGACCAATACAACGTGTCTGCTACAACAAAATGCATGCATATATGGCTAATTTTTATATACGTGTAATTGTATGCCACCTTCTCCACAGTTTCCATAAACTTTTTATTTCTTTGAAAGGAAAAAGGAGGGCGGCGAAGAGAAACTACAACTTTCCATTAACTTTCGAAGTTGTGTGTGAAGCATTTAAACCTAATCACCAAATTAACTCCATTCATTATGGTTATTTTATCTTGTTAAACCTAATTCTCTCTCTCATATATATACAAAATCAGAGAGTTTTTGGGGATTTTTATAGTTCATGCCGGTCAGCACTGGAAGACAATTTACGGAGAGATTCGACACCGGAAGACACTTTGGATGCATGCATCAGAGACCACGACTTGACTGGACCAAGTTTCTTTGTAAATGGTGCAGTCCAAAATTTCGGCCTTTGTTTGAACTATTTTGTTTTAATTTTAATCTTTATAGTTACTTACTTGCAAAGGTTATGACTTGATTGAAACCTCCGGCACTTTGTAATTGTCATTTAGAATAATGACCTGCGTCTCTCTTTCTCTCTCTCTAGCTACCAGAAAAGAAAGTCCAATTCAAACTTCATTTGCGGGGTGGTATTTGATTCCCGTGAATAATTGGGATTCACAAGGTATATTATTTGTTTGACCATAAACAAAAGCTAGATTTATGTTTGCTATATTCCTTGGTCTATTATTTTGGAGAAATTATAGAATAGTACGGATGTACCATGTCAACGTATGATACTCCCATTCAAATTTTAACACGTGTCCATTTTTGAAAAGAAATTAATTACTTTATTACAGACTTACTTAACTTTTATCTTTTAAAATAAAATTAGAAAAGTCTTTAAAAAGAAAATTAAAGAATTTTCCAACCCTCCATCTCCAACTCAAACCTGCGCCACCCCTAGCCCTTGCTCTTCCTGTCAAATTCCTAGGGTGACGTCTGTAGCACCTTTTAGAGTATGCTTCAACTCAATCCACATCGGCTGTGCCTTCCATTGATTTGTGTGTTGCAGAGTGAGTGTACTAGAGAGTGTGTTTGTAGCAAATTCAATGGTGCAAGTGAACAAAGATGTGTTGTGTTTGGGATTTGTGGATGCTGGGCTGTGCCCAAGTAACCCAAGGTGCTGCCATTATGATCAGAGTGCATCAATTGGAGGACAATCTTCTTCAATTTGATTTGGCTAATAAAAGACTTGGGTTCAAAATCGGATTCTAAGGTGAATTGTCTGCTGAGCATCCGATTTTGAAGAGGAAGAGCAAGGAGAGGGGTGGCACAAGTTGGCGGTTATGGGTGTTCGGGTTGGGGACGAAGGGTTGTTGGAAAATTCTTTCTTTCTTTATTTTTTATTTTTCTAATTTTATTTTAAAAGATAAAGGTTAAGTAAGTCCAGCTATAATAAAGTAATTAATTTCTTTTTAAAGATAGACACATGTCGAAATTTGAATGGGAGTATCATACGCTGACATGGTACATCCGTACTATTCTATAATTTCTCATTATGTTGATGTTCATCAGATCAGAGGAACCCGCGGCCCAAAACCACTAGAAAAAGGCCTCGACGCTCAAACAGCAAGCCCCAGTGCTAAGGCCCAAACGTTCAAGGAATGCCTCCTCTTCATATATTACAAGGACAAAAAAAGGTTCCAAAACCAGCTAGTCATGCCCATACAGAAACGTGACGTTTTATTGCCTTGTGGAATTATTGATAGGCAAGGACTGGAGATAAGAGGCACATGCACACAACCCACTCATCAACATCATATCACTACAAAACTCACGCCTGCCAAGTGGTTCGTAATAGTTAACCCACTACTCCAGATTCTGTGTTGAAAACTCCCTTCCTCTCCCATACCAATTATATATAAAAACCAACAAATTAAAAATAAATACAAAAAACTCTGGCGAAAACTACTTCTTAAATATTCTTATTATTGTAATTCGATGAATGTCTTATTATACACTAGAAGAAAAAAAAAGTAAAGAGGAGTGAATAAGAAGAATGCTTGTTGGCCTTAGATATGAGAAGATGCTGCCAAGTGAGAATGTCAAGACTCAAGAAGAAGCTGCCAAGGAAAATGATTTGGGACTGTCGACTATTGCACAACCGAAAGGGAATTAATTTGTTGCTTATATTGCTTCTTCTTTTTTTTTTTTTTGTTGAAGTTTGACTAGGCCATTCCATAACACAAGTGTGGGCTGATTATAATTTCGGCTCTCACCTTTTTTAATTTTTTATAATATAGTTTGAGTGGGCCATAACACATGTGGGTTGCTTTTAAGTTTGGGTATGCATGGGTTCACACTATCATATGGGCCGGGTAGGAATAGCTTTGCTTACATATATAAGGGTTTTTTTTCTAGTGAACAAATTTGGGGTAGGCAGCTGCCTATCATGTCCTTGCTATAGGAACGCCACTGAGTACCTCAACTCACACACAACGGCAAACTAACTTAATTAACAAAACCAATTGACATATTATACAAAAAATCATATACAGCTTATTTGGAAAGCAAAATTCAAAACTAGCCATTTGTTTTCTAATTGGTTCTTAATGCGTTAAAATTTTATAAGAACCAATTTGAAAATAATAAGTGGCTAGTTTTGAAATTTTCACTTCAAATAGACTCTATAAAGGTTTTGTATATAGCGACATACTAAAATTGGTTTATTAGTAAAATCCTCATTAATTAATTAAACCTTTAGTTGTGGCATTTGAAACCAATTAAGGTAGCGCGACCTCTTTTTAATTAAGGTGCTACGAATATCATGGGTCCCAAACCATTGGAGTGAAAAACAAGTGATTGGACCAATCAACTTATATAATCCAATCCAAACTAATATTTAGTAATGGACAAGCAGCTAGAGGAGAGACGAGACGAAAAGTGCCCCACTCTCCCAGTAGTCGAAATATTCAAAGTGCTTTTGTGGATGGAGATCACAGCTTCAAACGCACTTTCATGTATGATGTGCCCTCCTCCTCTTCAGAGACCCAATCCACACAAACGCCTGCAAGGTAAAGGAGCAGTGAGATTGAGATGGAATATGGGCAGCGGCGGATGGTTGTGCATTATAGCGGAGAGAAGTGGTGAGCTCACATTCATCTCTGGAAATTCTACTGCATGGGCCTCTGGGCCCACTACTGTCCTCCACAACTGCTTCGGAATTTGAAAATTTCTATGATGAAGAAGTTATGTTGAAGATTTCATAAATCTAATTGTTTAACAATTATATTGAGAAGTTTATGAATCCGTATTAAAGACCCCCTCGTTATAATCTCTCAATACAGCCTCCTTATGGAGGACTTTGTTTACTATACAGTTACACGATGGGACAAGCGAGATTGAGTTTGATTTATTTAGGCAATTGAGAGCAGAGTTATGTTGCATTTGTCGAACGAATCTTTATGTTTCTTAATTTGTCACGTCTCATTTTGTAATCATAAATAAAGTAAACATAATTTGATCTGATCAAAGATAATCGCACACGCAAACTGTATCTCTACAATGAATCTAACGCCCTTATTCCCTTTATTACTTTCCTAAAATAATTCATAGTAATTGCTTTTTGTTTTTTTCATTTATATTAATTGTTAAGAATATGTGAACCAAACAAACATAATTTGTTTTCCTTTTCATTTTCTGGGTCTAAAAGTTGTCAGATTCATTCCATATATTCTTGTCTTCGTCAAGCAAGGCTCCTACAGTGCCCACTTGAGCCACTTACGTGTCGTGCGTGGGTATTGTCTTTGTATTGATTGATTTGGACCGTCGCAAATGGCCCACACAGACACAGCAGCAATTAACCTCTTTGTATTTTCTCAATTAATATAGCTGACCCTCTAAATCATCACATCACATTAATTCTTTTTTTTATTTGATTTTTTTAATGGGATGTAGGATCGTAATTAATAAGAGTTTGAAGATGGGCAAATTCCTTTTGGGTGCATGCATTACATGCGTCACATATTATATTAATATTCCAAAATCAAATCATTATTTTCCACAATCATAGTTTTCAATTTTGTTTGCCCAACCCTAATGCTTTAATTTTTATTTTATTTTATTTTCCCAAAACAGCACAGCTATCTAAACACCGAGGTCCGAACCCACCAAGTGACATGTCATCCAAGATAATAGAACCAAGCCAGGCTGGACCATCATCAAAATAACAGACCCCTAAATTAAAGAAAAATTTAAAGAATAAAAAGTTGATAAAAATGAGTTTAATGAATAAAAAAATAATCCTATTAAAAATTTGAAAAAGGAAATAAAAAACTACAAGCGACGTGACCCAATGCCGAGCTGATAATGAAAGGGAAGGAAAAAATTGGCGCAAGCGACATGAAAAGTCTCTCCGATCTTTGGGGTAGGTCCACCGCAATTACAACTGGACAAATGGATCAGTCTCTTTCCGACAGTCTCCAACTCATACGACGCTATAATACGAAACAACGCACCAAACCAAACTCTGTCTACGTGGCAATCCCACGACCTTTTAGTAACTCTTCTCTTTTACCACGGTCATCCCCCTCAGTCAAAGGTATAAAAAAAAGTTGTTTTTAACCGCGGTCAAAATCATATCTCATCTACATCGGCTCCCTCGGCTCACAGCGATTGGCAGTGGGTTTGCAACTGGGCTCCATCTGCAGCCTATCATATCTCATCCAAATGGGCCCCACACTCCTTGTTGTTTTCGTCACATCCACTTTCTTTTTGTGTACAGTGTATTTCCTTTTTTCAGATGAGCAATATCAAATTATAACTACTTGTATTTTTTGTATTTATGTAATTTTTCCCTTTATAAACACCCCACCACATCGCCACTTTCTCGTACACATTCACTTCCTTCACTCTGTTTCTCAGCAAACAAACACAGAGAGCACAGCAAAAAGATGGGACCGTACAGATCCTCGTCGACCATGGCGGTCGTCCTCTTCGCGATCTTCACCCTGTCGTCGGCTCTGGACATGTCGATCATCTCCTACGACGACAAAAACGTCGTCGGAGAGTCGAAGTCGAGCTGGAGGACTGACGAGGAGGTGATGTCAATATACGAAGGGTGGCTGGCCAAGCACGGCAAAGCCTACAACGGATTGGGGGAGAAGGAGAGACGGTTCCAGATCTTCAAGGACAACCTCAGGTACATCGACGACCACAACGCTAAGAACCTCAGCTACAAGCTCGGTCTGAACCGGTTCGCCGATCTGTCCAACGACGAGTACCGGTCCACTTTCCTGGGCACCAAGACCCGCGCTCAGAAGAGGAGGCTCTCCAACCGGAACACCAAGAGCGACCGGTACGCGCCACGTGTCGGCGACTCGTTGCCCGACTCCGTTGATTGGAGGAAGGAGGGCGTAGTCAACCCCATCAAAGACCAAGGGAGCTGCGGTAAGTTTCAACTTTCCCACTCTGTTTTTTATTTTTTATTACTTCTAGTATTTATTTAATTTTCCAATGCTTGTTAGTATTTTTCGTTATAAAGTCATAGTCTAAATTAATCTAATTTACGGGAAGGAAAATTAGAACTTGTATGTTAAGATGTAGGCTCCTTGTTATGGCCAATTCGCTTAATTTACGTCTACCTAATTTTCATGAGTTGATAATTAATCATTGACGTTTGGTGATGTTGCGTGGTCATTTTCCCTTGAGACTTTTTGGGCTTGCTTGGTGATAGAGCAAAGGTATGTGATTAGGGAGTAGTTGACTTTGATAATCTGATTGGTTGTTTGCTTAATCAAAGGGTTTTGGCTTAAAAATCATGTTTTGGTTAGTTCTATACATATGACCAGCAATCAGAAAAATAAACGCAATAGCTAAATGATAATGAGCAATATCAGTCAGTCATAAACTTTGCATTTGTGGATGAAATCCCCTTAGAAGGATTAGAATGGCAGTTCCTGCTCCTTGGGAGGTACCAAATAAATGACTACTTGAATCAGGGTTTTGAGCATAAAGATTGACCTGTAAAAAGTGGATTCAATTATACCGCGAATAATAATTGGTGATGAGGCTGACAGCTGAGCCGTAGGCTTTCAGCTTGAACTTGAGAACATGCGGATCATGCAGTTACCAGGACTTCCAGGAGTTTTGGCCCGTGGGGTTACTAAATCTCTGAATAACTGTGACTATAGGATCTAATTCGAATATTGCTTACTGTATATTTCGGAATCTGACGGAGGAATCTTGTTGCCTATGGCTGTTCCTGAGCTTTTTGCTGAGAGCTAATTACGCCGTGTGCCCACAGGGACCTCGCAATGCTCACGCTTGTGGGCCCCTGGCTTTTATTAATAGCGACCCACATAGGTCTAAAGCCCAACACCAAAGGCGTAAACAAAAATAGATAACAGATATTCCTCCTAGATATTCTATTTGCTGATTTAATGTGAGCTTAATTTAATGATTTAATGTTAGCTTAATTTATGTCATTAAGTTAATCATTGAGTATTATTTTTATGTTAAAGGGAGTTGCTGGGCATTCGCTACAATCTCTTCAGTGGAAGGGATCAACAAGCTAGTGACCGGAGATCTCCTCTCACTATCTGAGCAGGAGCTGGTTGACTGTGACAAAACATACAATGAAGGATGCAATGGAGGTCTTATGGATTATGCCTTCGAGTTCATCATCAGCAATGGTGGAATTGACAGTGAAGAGGATTATCCTTACAAAGGATATGATGCCACCTGTGACACCTACAGGGTTGGTTTTGTTTTTGTAATTCAATGTTTTAAACAAAAACAGAACGGATGGCTGAAATTTTTGAGCTATATTCTCATACTTTTGTTGTCTTTGCAGAAAAATGCCAAGGTGGTTTCCATTGATGATTATGAAGATGTTCCTGCATACGATGAGAAAGCATTGAAAAAGGCTGTTGCCAATCAGCCAATTGCTGTTGCCATTGAAGGAGGTGGCAGGGATTTCCAGTTATATAATTCTGTAAGTTTTCTTCCCTTTGCATCAATTGGGTTAGCCTATCATTTATCCTGTTAATTATTAACTTACAGACTTTCTTGTCATCGAAGAATGATTAATGTTCTCTTACCAAACTTATGCTGTCTGACAATACGAACGCGAGTGAACTAATTTGTTTCTTTGCTTCAAATGCTATTTCAGGGTGTATTTACGGGACGGTGTGGAACATCATTGGACCATGGTGTTACAGTTGTGGGATATGGAACAGACAAAGGAGTTGATTACTGGATAGTGAGAAATTCATGGGGTGGCAGCTGGGGAGAGGAAGGCTACATCAGGATGGAGCGTAACCTGGGCAACACCGCACATGGAATATGTGGAATTGCAATGGAGGCTTCTTATCCAGTCAAGAGTGGCCTGAACCCCCCGAACCCTGGTCCATCTCCTCCGTCTCCGGTACAGCCCCCGTCAGTTTGTGATAATTACTACTCCTGTCCTGAGAGCAACACCTGCTGCTGTATTTATGAGTATGCAAACTACTGCTTTGCTTGGGGATGTTGTCCACTTGAGGGCGCCACATGCTGTGATGACCATTATAGTTGCTGCCCAAGTGACTACCCAGTCTGCAATCTCAATGCAGGAACCTGTCAACTGGTAAGACACCCTAAAATTTTATATGCTCACATTGTTAGATAGGTTTTAACAAGTTTTTGCTTACATTGTATTCCTTTCTGCTTGCAACAGAGCAAGGACAATCCACTGGGAGTGAAGGCATTGAAGCGCATGCCCGCTAAACCTCACTGGGCAATTGGTGGTGGCAAGAGGAGCAGTTCTTAAGCTTAACATTCAGTGCTTTTATGAAGTGGTAACAAAAGCTAGGAAGGAAGAAAAATCAGGGCACCTTGATATTCTTCTTCTTCGTTTATCATACTTGCTCACTCTCTCATATCCAACATTTAGATTCCAAGAAATGGATAGTTTGTCTGTTATGGAGTATTTCATATGCTGATTTGTATGTATATAGCGCTCTATTTATGTCATGCATTTGAGTTATAGACACAGATTGTTGTCAATTACCAATATGTTCTGTAAATTCAGTCATGAATTTGGCATTCGCCTTTATGAAGTGCTTCATTCTGATCCTACTTATTGTACTTCGCTTAATAATGGAACATGATCTTTCATTTGGCCAAATTGTGTTTACACCCTTCAAATATCAAATCGCTTGAATTGCAACTAAATCTTCTCTTAACTCTGAATTCTTGACTCAACGTGAGGATAGAAAGACACAAGAGTTCTGTATTTATTTGAGGCACCATATGAATTACAAATAAACGTCATGCATCACTGATGGTAATTTTGTCTTCGGATCGTCACGTGGATTTACAATGTGGTAAGGTGTAATGTTGAAGTACTCCAACTTAGGATTGAAACATCTGGACTTGTTCCGGCTGAACTCAGAGACAGCGTTGAGGGGACACCGTTAGAATTTCTGTTTTGCCTCTTTCTTTGTGGATCTTCGAGGTCTCTATTGGTGGTGGAGGTGAAGCATGCCATTCTAAAAGTACCATCCTCTTCTTCCTCTAACTATAGAAGAGGGTTTTTGCAAATGGCTCTCATGTTTTTGCAAATGCCTTAAGGACTTACAGCTTGAAAGTGTTGAAGGGGTACAAAATATCACCATTGAAAGTTCTTCTTTGGAATCATGTGACTCGCGTATGGGATTTCTTTTTTTTTTTTATGAAGAAAAAGGGGGGAAACCCCAAGATACCAACACAACAATTAACTAGTAATAATCAGAGGAACCTTAACAGCTCCCAATGAATCATTAAGCAACAGATATCCAAGCTAGGCAGGACTCTCCTCAAGATAGCAACAGCCCAAATCTAGATTGTGACTCCAAGTAGCCAACTCACCAGCTACATCATTCCTCTCTCTCTATAGATATGTTGAAGCTTGATCCTTCGAAACAAATTCATAAGCCTTTTATAGCCACTGACCAGCCCAGCATTAGGATGACAAGCATTCAAAACCTTACTCTAAATAAGAAGCACAGCAGTCTCTGAATCCATCTCAATGACAATATCATCTACTTTTTTCTCAACAGCCAAATTCAACCCAAAAAACAGACCCCACAACTCGCTGCAAGCACTTCTCCTTGGCCTATATTGACAGCAAAGCCACCAATCCATTGACCCAAATGATCTCTCAGGACCCCTTCAGCACCAATGGCACCGTGTATCGGGAATTTGCTTTGCAGTATACGCATGGTTAAATCTCTTGTTCGGATGAAGGGATCACAAATGTGAAGTGACTCTATCTTTGGCCAAAGATTGATATTTTGCGGTTGGTATTCAGAATATGTTGTACATACATACGGATTAACCATAAAGTGAAGGTTGGCCAGACAATTTTTATGCCAAATTATGGTATTCATTTTGTAAAATTTTTGCATTGACTCGATTGTTCACTATCTTTTCCAGGCATATGGTTTTATGCCAATTTATGGCATTCATTCTGTCAATATTCATATCAGCACACGTTTAAATCATCTTTATGGAATTGATGTTTCCTTTCGAATTTTGATTTCATTCAACCAGAATTCTTCTGTTAATTGAAGCCAACACCATGGCTTGAGGGGCAGTTCAATATTTAAGTTTGGTTCGTATATTTGTGAATGCATGAGTGGGGAGTAGACCTCGCTTCCTAGTTGTACAGTTGCATTGTTTAATAAACCCACTTGCCTCATTTGTGGAAAAGAAGCCATTCACTTTTTGTTTGGTGAGGAATTTCATCGACATAAATGGATTGGTATTGAAGGTTGCCAACTAAAATGGGTCCAACCCTGTTAAGACTTAAGACTGATGTGGGAATTTCCAACCGACAAGTTGCATAGGCACATAACCTGCATGTCCTATCTCATAGGACACCAGAATCATTTGTCTAGATGACATGTCGAATGGGTCAAAAGCACATGGGAGGTGCTTCTCTCAATAAGTGATTCTGGAGTATTAACAAAAGTCACAACTTATAATTAGTACCATACTCACTCAAAAAGATGAAGAAAAAAAATCTGTAAGATTGGGGTTTGGGACCATCCATTTTGCCGGGAGGTAGATACCATAAGTCTCATGAAAAATCATCTTTGATCTCCAACCCAACAATCTCTTGCCAGTTATCATCAATTTGGTTCTGGGGACCATTGAACATAATGCAAGACCACTCCCCAAAGAGATAGGGATAGGCCACAATAGTCTTACCCCACCCTGCTTCTATCCATCCTATCCCAAAACCCTCAATCAGTGCAGATGGAGCATCATATATAATCAGCAGCAACTAGCTTTAAGGTAGGTAGTTAAGCTTGGACTTGAACCATAATTATGTTTTGATTTGTATGTATCTCTGTAATCATATATTGTCTGAATCCCATATGATTGAAACCAAATTAGGAGACACTTAGAAATGTTCTCATGTTACAGACATTATTGCGTGAAAAGACTAATTACAAATATTGTTTTTTGAACAAGAGCCCATTTGAGCACAATTAAGCAGATTGAGCTGCAATTTACCTACACAGCCACAAGCAACAAAACCATCCTCATGACCATAAAAATACATTGTGGACTTGTAGGTTTATAATTAATCAAGATTTAGAGCACCTACGTCTTTCCCTTTCTTACAGGTCCAAATCCTAAGTCTACCCCTCCTCCATTTTCCAAACCCAGATTAGGGTTCATGGAGCTGTGCTTTTCTTCTTGAGCTACATCTAAATGACAGGATGACTCTATTTTCATAATGCCACCACTAGCCTTCAGTGTTTGATCTGCACAACTGCCGTTGTTGTTGCTGATGTTGTTGTTCATAAGCATAGCTGTGTCAGGAGCTTCAGCAGCATTATAGGATGGGAAATTGACTGAAGGTAGCTTTGAGAGAAGAGCTCCAAGGCTGCATGAAATGGAGGGTGGAAGAGGTGGAATTGGCCAATGGGGTGATCCTGCTAGCCCATTTTGTGGATTATTCCAGCCAAGATTTATTTGGGATTCATCAGCCATTTCATTGAACAACCTTTTAACCCCGGTCAATTGGCGTTTGCCATAGACTGATAAAGCTGTTTCTTGACCTCCAATCATCTGGTTATTTGGTTTGAGGATGTAGGGATGTTGGATCGGTAGGTATGGTCTTTGCATGGCAAAAACACCTGGTATGCTCTGGAGGTGGCTGATTTTCCTCTGTATGGTGATTACCAGATTGAGATCTTCCAATATCTGAAAAATCCCATTAGTCAACAATTCAGACTTCGCTGAAAGTTTAAAAGAAAAATGAAAGGAAACGGAGACACACACCTTGTCAAATGAGCCAAGTTGAATTATGCCTTCTCTAACAGAAATGAGTGCAATGGTCTGCAAAAATTCAGAAAAAGAAAAGGACTAGGTCAGCTATTAAGAGCTGATGATTTGTGTTAGCTACTTCAGTTTCAAATATTTTGAAAGTAACAACCTGTATGCCTGATTTGAATTGAAACTCCCATGCCCTTGGTTGCTGCATGTAAGAATGGATAAGGGAAAATAAGGAAAATTTTATCCTTGCATTTACTTTGTAAGAAGAATACTGTAGTGAATTTGCTTACCGGTTCAGTGGTTACATTCCAAGAGGAAATGAAGCTGGGGTCACCCTCATTTGGTGTATCTCTGAACACCCATTTATGACTATTATCTGCTGCTACTTTCCCCACTAATCTGTAGGCAATATAATGCAAATTAACCATCCTGGTCACTAACCTGTGTCTAAATTATTTCTTGCCAACAAAATATTAGAGGGTCAATTCTTACCCTTCTCCATAATTATAGACCTCATGGGACATTTTGAAGAAGATATCAGCTCCAAACCTCCCCCTTATGTAACCACTTTCTGCTTGCTCGCATTCATAGAAATTACAGAACCCATCTTCCCAAACAAGAATCCTGAAACCAAAATTCACTTAAAACTCAAAAATCATCAGAATGAGAAACATGGTGTTTTCTCACAATTCTTTGTTAATTACTTTACCAGTTCCTTTTGTTTCCTTTGGAGCGATCAAGAGCACTTCCTCCATAATCCCACCTGCAATGCAACAATAAAAGCAATGTGACTTACTGTAACATAAGCTTTTCATGAGAGTAGAATGAAACATGAGCTCTGCTGGTTCTGTTTTTATAGTAAAATTTCTCACTTTGGAGGAGGGTAGTTCCGAGGCAAGATCCTCCAGAAGACAGCATAAACCCACTTGGAAGAATTAGAAGAATCAGAACCTGAACAGAGGCTCCTCAGCGTGTGCTGCAAGAGACAATTAAGCATAGGAAGTCCACTTTCCATTGTCACACGCACACAAATACTCACAGAGAGACAGAGAGAGAGGTTTTTAGAGTTAAGCAAGCACACTCTACTCTTACTCTTGTTTCCATCACAATTAAAAAGGGAAAGAGCAAACTAGAGATGGGAACAAACAACCAATGTCCACGCGCAGACATGGAGTGTTGGGACTTAGGAGAGTAAGCCTCCAACCAAACCAACTGTTCAGTGGCCCTTTGAGTTGGTTTCATGGTGGGGCCTGGATATTTACTATACAGAAAGGAAGAATTATTGACTTCAATAAACCCTATCAGGTACAAAATACCAAAATATCAAATTGTCACAGAAAGTTTTAATCAAATTCCCATCTTGACTCTAAGCTAAATTATACAAAACCCAAACTAGTGTAGGCTAATTAGGAATGCTCAGCTACAATCCTTGGTTTTGTCCTAAAAACTCATCATAATGTCTTGAGCTTGAGCAGCTAACTTTACTTTAATGGTTTGTCTATTTTCTTGCAGTGGTCCTTCAAATCCTAACTGGTTTCCACTTCCATCGCTATAAATTGCACCAAACTTTGTCCTTACAATGGTCCCTCATCTGCAACTGTGATGGATGTTTAATCAACATATAGGGTTAGCTAGATCAAAGTGTACACTGAGACTCTGTTTACTAGCTCTTGCTGCTTCTGTTGTCATGAACAGCAACAAGTAACTGCAAAAACATGTGCTTATCAAATCCATTTTGAGTCCACCTTAAGCTCAATATATAGCAACAATTGCTAGGGTTTATGACTCATCCAGTTGGCTAAACATGATCATGAAGAGAAGCAGTATAATAATTGGAAATTGATATTTTCATAATGTATGTGTCATCATCACCATCTTTGTATGTGATCCGGACCACCTGTCAACTTGGCAGCATAAAGCTTGTAGGCTTGGGTTGTATTTTCATGAAGGAACACGCAAGAGGGTGAGCATTGATCACCATAGCTGCACCAATAGAACCTTTAATTGCCTCTGCCACAGTATACTATTTATCAATGTTCTTAAGTACGGCAACATCATTGATCAAAAAACCATTTAATTACAAAACTGACAGAAAACAACTAAGCAAATGGAAGGTGATTGTTTGTAACAAAATAGCCAACAGCATAATTACTAGCAAAATAAACTTTCAACCTTCATTATCCCAGAATTTCCCTGCAAACCCTACTTTTGAACAGTCCACACCACACACATTTGTGACTTGCCAATTCACCGACCCACCCACCAGAGAAAAGGATGAACCAAATGCATCATCTTCAACAAACAATGAGTCCAACAGAAAATGCTCTAATAACAATCAAAATGGTTTATAGGAAAACTTTCAAAAAAGATAGAAGCATTCATTACAAATGTTATAGATCTCTAGGTAATTATAACTTCAAGATAGAAATTATTATATTGTGCAATAAAGATAAATGATGATCCACCAATGATGCTTTTATAATTAAAGAAACTTTGTTGGTCTCTACTTTATGCTAATGTGATCAGGACTGCAGACCACAAGTATGAAAATACCAAACGAAATCGATTCACATCAATAAAATGACCTTGTGATTTGTTGTTTAGTCCATCGTCTCACTTACACAGCAGAAAAAATGATGCTAGTTGAAGCTAAGCCCAAGCTCAAGTTAGTGTTTTATGTTAGCCCAAGCCCAGTTACACAAACCTCTGCTGCTTCTGGCTTTTGGTATTATAAAACACCAGCCAGGCAAAATGACAATAAACAAAGATACTTGACTTGACATGCAATGCACTCTCGAGCATTCAGTGTAACATATTCGGATTGCGATTTTCTTGAATTTGCATGTCACTAGTGTAAAAATTATGAAAATTATTTTATAGTAGGTGAAGTGTTCTTTTGTAAAGTAAACTCATAATGTCAGGTAATGAGCTTATTAATGAATAATATGATATAAGTTCGTTGAGTTAGTTCAAATGATAACAAAAAAGTGAGGTAATGAATTTAGATTTTATATCAAATACATGGTTCCAAGCTTCCAAACTTCGATAAAAAGAAGAAAAAAAATGTTATTCTAATATATAGTTTTATGAAATTATGTTGAGAGATTCTCCAATAAATATTTTATGTTAAGGATTGATTACATATTTCCAATCTAAAGCGTTAGATTGCATATTAAATCTTCTAACACATCTAATAAAGACAATTCAGCAACCGATATTAGAAATATATAACAAATTTTTAACTTAAATACTTATTAGAGAATTCCACAAATTATGTTTAATTATATGAACGAATTATTATTTTAAATTAAATGAAAGTAATTATCAGAGGAGATTGAAACAAATCACAATGTGCCGGTTGGCGCGTACGCGCGTCGGTAATAACACTGAAGTCACACAAAAGAGAAGGCCTTTGGTTGGTTGGTTTAAGTATCTGTGGTTACGAACAAGTCCCACAGACAAATACAAAGGTCGAGTCTTGGGGGAGTAGGATCCATTGCGACAGAGATGAAGGTCCTTGGAATCGATTTCAGCTGTGCGTTGGGGGCTCTTGCCAACGGTCACTTTCCTGAGAAGGATTGCTTGCTGCCCCTTATTTCAAAGCTCCTCGGCTATGCCATCGTCGCCGCTTCCACCACTGTCAAGCTCCCTCAGGCACGTTTCTTTCTTCTTCTTTTGCTTTCTTTGTGTCAGTGTTTATTTGTTAAAGCAATCATCTTTCTGTTTTCATTTTGTAATCTTTGTTGAAATTAATTGTTTCTATAAGAACAGAAGGTGACTCATGACAGATCTCTAACATGGGTGCCGTCGATTTTGTTTAGTTATTGTTTGAATTCTCGAGGCTGCTGGCTTGCATGATGGAAATTTTAGTACAGGGTTTGAAATTGTTACATTCAGAACTAAACCCAGAATTCATTTGGCCAGGAAAGAATCCAGATACTTATGGTCAATGAATTGTGCGTGTCCAAAGCTTGCAGTTTTAGGACTCCCTTTTTGAAGGGCCCCAGTTTAAACTTGAAAACTGATAGTTTAAAACCTGCATATGATATGTCCTTCAAATTTTATAGATAGCAAGTTGTGGGCATCAATCTCGTTGGAAGGAAGAGAATCTTCCTCTTTGACTTTGAAGTGATTAACGAATTGTAATACTTAGCTAACGCCATGAAACAAGTTGCACCATGTAATTGTATAATCGTTTTTATTTTAGTTTGACATTGTACATGATATGATGCTTTTGTTCTTTTGTTTGCAGATAATGAAAATTTTGCAACATGGAAGTGTGAGAGGTCTTAGTATTGTGGCTTTTGAGCTTGAAGTAGTTGGGTACACCATTGCTCTGGCCTATTGTCTTCATAAAGGGCTTCCATTCTCAGCTTATGGGGAATTGGCCTTTCTTCTGATCCAAGGTATGTCAAGGGTTCTTGTACTTTTCTGTCAATCTAACATATTCTAGGGAAATGCTTCTTAGGGATGTGAGGGTGGAAGTAGTGGTACAAAAGCATTATTTTGGCGGAGAGTGAGTTAGTTTTTCCAGATTAGCCTTATGTGATTGACCCATCTTAGGAATTTAATTTTTGGGGTGAATACTTGTGGTTTATTGATTATAGTAAGTATCATGGATTTTACACAAAGAGCTGTAAACTCTTGGTAAATTTGTTGATCCTGTTGCATGCAATTTCATAGCATTAGGAAGAGCGAATTATGGCAATCACAAAGGCTCTAACACAGTTCCTCTTATGCTTGTCTTTTACAGCTATAATATTAGTTGCCATTATCTACTATTACTCCCAACCTGTGGGTATGAAAACGTGGATCAGGGCGTTACTGTATCCTTCTTGCTTGAGAATCAGTTCAGTCTTGGCATTCTATTTTTTTCCTCCTAATCTTCATTCTGTATAATTGAGAAATGCGGTCAACTTCCTCCTTAATATGATGGTTTTCCAGATACTGTGCACTAGCACCAACCATATTAGCTGGTCAAATCGATCCTATTCTCTTTGAAGCTCTATATGTAAGTAGCCCTTCCTTGTCTTGTATTGTGTTTTTGTTTGTAGCCTAGCTAATTTACGTACTCGCAAATTCGATGTTAATTTTTCTGATCTGTAGTTCATTATCCATAGCTTTACTAATGTGGAAACAATCTTTTACAGGCATCCCAGCATGCAATTTTTCTATGTGCTAAGATCCCACAGATATGGGCGAACTTTTCTGTAAGTTTAAATATGAAGGGCCTGTTTTGTTTTTAAATTGGGTGTTCTATTTTACTTTCAACTGTGTCTTACTTTTTGAATTGGATGGATAATTTTACATAATGAATATGCATTAGAGCGAGTCTGGAAGTCCCAGACAAAAGTACTATGGTGGACACTCTTTTGGCTTTTCCTTATGGTTCTTGCTCATCTACTTGAGGGTTATCATGTATCTTTGAGTTGTACTATTGAAGCCAAAAACATTTGGGAGAACCCTTGGATTGTGATACAAAACTCAGATTTAAAACCAATCGATATGAACACAAGCAGAGAATCAAAATTCTTTCCTTTATGCCTGCATATATGTTGTCTATTGATGACAATATAAATGCAGCCCTAGTGAGGCACCAGGTTCAGATAATCTTATACATTAGTTGGGTCTTCTTGTTGCTGTGTCTCTAACTCACTCCAGCCATCACCCATCCTCTGAACGTTGACCATTTTGCCTAAATAAATATGTAAATTTTGTGCTTCGTGGAGTTCAATTTAAATAGGTTCTCTAGTTCTCTTCTCTTTATAAAGGTGAGGATTTTGGTATAGTTTGAGTGTCTCCGAAAGAGGTAATTCTGAGCTTAGATTATCTCTGGCATGGCAACCAATTCGTTTAATCTCCTGCTTATCAATCTTTAGCTACTTTGAGTATTCACACCTGTTTTAGCTACTTTTCCGATACTGATTAATTGTTTCTTATGCAGAATAAAAGTACAGGGGAGCTCAGCTTCTTAACCAATTTCATGAATTTTGGAGGTTCTATGGGTAAGTTAAACATGTTAAAAGGGCTGTAGGCTGTAGAGTATAAATTATGTATTTTGGCAGACTCATGAATTTATCAACTTCCTTTTGCAGTGAGAGTTTTTACCAGCATCCAAGAAGCAGCACCAAAAAGCGGTATCCTTGTTTCTTGGACTTAAGTTGCACTTTTATTTGATATGGCTATCATGCATGTAGGTTTTGAGAAGGTTATGGCTGTAAGTGGCCCATTTTCAAATTGGTAACTTTATCGTTCCTAAATGCTTTGTAGAGTAAAGCTATACTTGTTTTGGTAGTCTGAATCTGTGTAGAAGTGGCAAGTTCTTAGGTTCACCCCTAGTGATACAGAACTTACTTCTTGCTGTTGAGTTTCTTTTCTTTTTCCCTAAAATGACTACCAAGATCAGTTCCCAGAGGCCAACGGGGTCTAGGCCAGTGGAAAAGGGCCTTGACTTGCAGACCAGAGGTCTCGGGTTCAAATCCTCACGGCATCATAGTTGTGTGTGTGTGAGAAATCCATCTCCCTTATAGTTTAGACTATCGCTTATACAAAAAATAAAAATAAAGATTCAGTTCCCAGAGAAAATAATTATTTTCTATTGTGTGCATCACTCGAAAAAGAACAGGCTAAAATAAGAACAATGGTGTTGGTATTCCTTTCTTCATATGTATACATATATATATTCGTTCATTTGCTTCTCCTTAATTCTTTCTTAGTTTTGCTGGGCTCTGTAATTGGCATTGCAACAAATGCTACCCTTCTGAGTCAGATAATTATATACCAAAAGCCGAAGCCACGTGCTGAGAAGGAGAAGAAAACTGAGTAGAAGAATGCCTCCCGCGATACTGGTAGATTTGCTTCAGTTAAAGATACCAACAGTTCCAGCAACGAATGTTCAAGGAAAGGATTTAATCATCCTTACATTATCGTTCAAACTTAGCTTAACAATGTTTCTACAGGTGTTGGTCATTAACACATAGAAAGGAGACAACATTATTCATCTATCCGAGTAGTCTTTTTCTATTATTTTTCTTTGCTAAACAGTGAGATAAACGGGAAATTATGGCAGATAATCCTTTACTTTTCTTTTTTTGTTCTTTTTCGAAAGTGAACATGTAGTTCAACCCCTTTTATCATTGTTACTTTAATCTTTGCTCGTTTGTATGTGATTACTTTAGACCAGATTGCTTTTCAATTTATGTTGCTCTAATGACGGTTGTGTTGAAATGAGGCCTTATGTAAAGATCAAGGAGCTTCTAGCTAATCCTTCTTTTGTTGGTTCCAAGGATTTTTCTAGCTTATCTTTGCTCAATCGTGGACGATAAAAAGGAATTTGCCATCATTTGGGTGACTCGAGTGTTCAATCGCCCAAGAGCAATGTGAAGATCTCTCTCTTACTCTTAGGTCATGTTTGGTGACTAGAATTGAATTAGATTAGGGGGTGGGATTGCACTGCATGGAATTGAAAATGATTAGTAGTCTTCATTGGAACTAGTAGCCCGAATGGGTGGGAGTTGTGGGATTATATATCCCACCCATTTTGTAGAATAAGTAATCCTACAAAAAATATGCACATAATGAGATTATGGTGAGATCAAGCTCAATCCAATCCTACTACTTTAGCCTACCCACCGAATGACTGAGGCCTTAGCTATGAATACATTCCTAGGTTTAGTTTGTATTAGTGGCCTTGCACTCACAAAAGCAACCTCGTCGCACCTCCCAAGTAAACTACCCCATATGAACAATCGACCCTGGCTTTTGCTTGAGCTCCCAAACACACACAGATATAAATGCATGCAGATAAGTTTGATGATGCACAGGGATATTGTGCACGTTCAAAAATGGAAATGGTGTTAAAAGGGGGAAGTTTCAACAACGAAGAGATGCAAAAACAAACGAAAAAACAAAAGGAGGAGGAAGAAAGATTGGATTGACAAAAGACAATAAACAGCACACAGCATCAAATTAAGTACATAAGAAAGTCAGAATCCAAATAATACAGGAAAAAAGAAGAAAAAAAAACAATGAGCAATGAGCAATGGACACGGCTCCAGGAAGCTTGTTCTGTGTATAGTTCAATAGAACACTAACTATTATTCCGACTTGACCACCTTCTCAGGGCGCAAACCACAAAATTCCTCCCAGTCAATAGTCCCAATCTCGACTTAAACGAGGTCGTCGACCGCCCCGTACTGCTCGATGACGCAATACCCAGAAACACCGGTTGGATGGCCAACGCCGCCGGCAATTCGACGGCGTTATTATCGTTGGCCCCACCGTCACTGGCACTGTTGTCTTGGATTGTTTCCCCTGTATCTAAATTCACAGCCAACGCAGGCCTGCTTGCCCTCAACCAATCGGCACCCTCCGCTGTCACTCCTCTGCATTTCTTGAGCTTCACTTTCACCATATTAGGGCACCCACTGGCCAACGCTTTGAGGCCGATGTCCGAAACCGGGCAGCTCTTGATGCAAAGTTTCTTCAAAGCTACGCATTTCGCCGCAATGCACGAAATCTCGACATCGCCGACGGTGTCGCTTCCGCACAATGCCAGTCTCTCTAGGTTTGGGCAATTCGAAGCTAGAGTCTCCAAGCTCACTCTCGTTGGATTGACACCGATGAGCACCAATTCCTGAAGGTTAGGGCAGCTCATGGCCACCGCGACCAAACCTTCGTCTCCGACTCGGTTGGCCTTCCAGCCATCAATGTGAAGCTTCCGTAGAAGCTTACAGCGTTGGGCGACCGAGACCAAACCTACATTTGTGCACTCAGGGGTCTTGACCAGGTGTAGAATCTCCAGATCCAAACAATTGGAGATGGCAGCGAGGCCTACGTCACTGACCTGAAGCTTTTCTAGATGGATCTCAACCATGGAGGTGACTCGCTCTGCTATCACCTGGAGAAGCTTGTCCCAATCGCCAGAGCACCTGAAAAGCTTCAGAGTCCTCAGATTCTTCGCGCCCATTATGAGAGGACCGAAGCACTGTCCATTGTAGAGCTCTTTGAGGCAAATCGTTTTGAGCGACGAGGCAGCTACGCCGGGCCCGATCGGCTCGGCTGCGGCTCCGTCCGTGATGCCGCGAAGCCGCTTCACCGATAACTCTTCCAGAGCCGAGCAATTGTCAAGCACTGCGTTCATTCCTTTAGCTCCGAACGTGCACGACCCGCACGACAGCTTCTTCAAGGCCTTGCAATTTTTGGCGAACGACGACATGCCGGCATCGGTCAACTCGCGGCACGCGCGGAGCTTTAGGCGCGTGAGGTTACGGCAGCGCAGAGATATGAGGGCGAGCGCTTCGTCGCCGATGCTAACAACTTTGCGGTCACATTTGAGAGCGAGTTTGGTGACGGCGTCGAAGCGAGAGAATAGGGAAGGGATAAAAGGGAGGAGATCTGATTTGGCGTCGAGGGAGAGACGGTGACGGCTCTGTCCCTCGATCCTCAACCACCGAAGGCAGACCAGAGAGCATTGTTTCCGATCGCGGGAGCCGAGGGACTGAAATATACAAGCCAAGCACTCGTCCGGAAGATCGGAGATGAAGTCATAGGCCGCGTTGACGATCTCAGAAGATTCGTCCTCGGCCTCCATGGGGCAGATCGCAGCCGTTGATTTGGGCTTGGAGCGATTGCTGTCGCGGTTGCTTTCACGGCGACTTGGGATTGCGGCCGCCGAAGCTGACTGGCCCATCCACGACCAATCGGGAATCAACGGTCGAGCTTTGCCACCTGGGCGTGGTTAATCGTAAATAGCACCGCAGAGGAGCGCTTCTGAGCCACTGGCAACCTCTCTGGAAATATTTGAGGGGCGGACTTGAAATCGGATTGCATTTGGCATTTTCTGTCGAACTTTTCTTTTCTATTTTTTCCTTGGTTGTTTGGCAAATGGAATAGTCATATTTCCACTTGGGAGATAAAAATCAAAAGCGGGCGCTTTCATGTGATTATTGTGGACTCTTTCTTATTGCTTGTCCAGTTGTGGGACCCGCGACCCTGATTTTAAATTTCTACCTGTTTATGATTGGTCGCGTCGGAGTCGTATAAATGGAAATGGTCAATTAAAAATTTGAAAATTTTGAAGTTATTACGCAAAATAAAACCAACCAAATATTTAAAATTAGTAGTGGATAGCGACAATTCAGGTGTGTCGTCTTTTACAAGTGTTAAATGGATTTCAGGTGGATCAACGCCAAACTGTTTACTGAAAATAAAAAGATCCACGGCGTGCAATTTCCAAAACCAGTACAATCCTAGTGACTGGAGAGGGCTACTCCTCTTCACAATCATGCTATGATTATAGTAAGATTAAATCATAATCTTCTTTTAAAAAATAATGTACAATCCTAGCAACATTTTATTTATTTATTTATTTATTTATTTGAAAGCGATTTTTGTATTTAATACCAATTATGTTTTCTTTTTTTCTTTTTTCTTTTTTTAAAAACTTTTAAAATACAACATAGGATTTTAAACATTTTTAATTTACAGCCATTCACCTTTCAGAACTCATATAAAGATACTCTACATGAATGGTTATAGTTTTCTTCTTCCTGACAATATTTCTTATTCCATGATATGAAGAGTCACGTGATTTCCACCAACACGTGCTAATAAGTAATAGTATTTAACGTACAAGATTGACTAATAAAGAGGGGATGATGTGTTTTATATGTACATGTCCACCTCCGTCTAGCACGAGTTCTTTTGGGAGCTCACTGGCTTCGGAGTTATGAGAATTTCGAAGTTAAGCGAGTTGGGACTAGAGCAATTCCAAGATGGATGATCCACTGGGAAGTTGCTCGTGAGTTCCCAGAAACAAAACCTTGAAGGCAGAGAGGGGGGCCAAGATGTTACATAGTATACAGAAATGTGAGTGATTTTGGATAGATCAATAATCATTTTCATGAATAATAAAGTGATTTCAAGCGAGTTTAGAGATAAAAAAAAAAAGTGAAAGGCACTTCTCTTATGCTCTCCTCCTTCTAAAATCACTCTCGAACAATCTCTAATACGCATGTATGATATGAATAAATTCGTAATGGTAAAAATTATTCTTAATCACTAAAGGTGACAAAAAAAGGTATGTACACCTTTTAAAAGCACAATTGATTTGACAATATTCGCATCCATTAATAAGTTTGACACATAAAATAAAATATCCATGCTTCTAATCCGCAAACCAATTGGACCTAAGTGCCTTTTTTTTTTTTTTTTTTTGGGGGGGGGGGGGGGAGGGAAGGAGAGGGGGCGTGTGTGTTGTGCACATGTAGAGTAGATATCATTTTGTTAATTTACTTTTATATGAACAATGCTTGGCTCTTCATACACACCCAATGTAACAACCCAATACTTAATTAATTTTTAATTACTATTTTATTCAAGGAAATGACTAGAATACCCCCAGAATATTTTACTAGGATTAAAGTTGACTTTTTGATCAGGGAGGAATTTGAGAATTTCAGTTGTACCGTTGAGTAGAGAACTCCGAGATGAGTCCGTAGACACGTAGTGGGCTTAAATTCGAGTTGTAACGAGAGAGATACAGTTAAGTTACGGTAAGGGGCAAAATGGTAATTTGCCAGATCAGATTTTTAAAAACCCCTCTCTCCTCTGTGCGACACACACACACACACACACACACACACTCTCTCTCTCTCTCTCTCTCCCGACTCCGTCACTCTCTCTTCGATTCTCTTAGCACGGGCCACGGTAAAGGCCGACACTGGGCACAATCGAACCTGCTCAACGCCCCAGTCACGACCCACCAATTTTCCTGATCGGAAAACATGAATCTTGGCGGCGGTTTTGACTGGTTTGGGCCGATTTCTTCCTGCAGTCGTGCCGCTCCGATCGTTAGCCAATTGCAGTGAATCAGGTATGGTTTCTCCTCTTTTTTCCACGATCTAGCTACATGTTGGATAGGATTGGAACGATTCTTTGTTTAGAGTATCGATTTTAAAACCTAGGTTTTAAATTTTGGGGTGAAATTCCAGTCACTTTCTGTCCGAATTGGACGTTGCCGTAGTTGAATAAGTTGCTCCACTCGTCGAGTAGTAGCTATAGCCGGAAGGGTGGCCCTCGATTTTGAAGTTGTCCGGTCACCGATATCGCTTAGGGCACCCACGCGATGCCAGTGCGTGTGGCGGTGCATGGGCACTGTAGCAGAGATACATTGTGTTCCAATGTGATCTCCAAGTTGTCATGAGCACGTAGATGTGCTCGGATTTCAATTCGGATGTCGTTTGGCTATCAAATAGGTTACGACTATTGTGCGTTATCTGGGTTCATTATGCTCGGCCTGTTGGATCGAGTCCAAATTAAGATATGTTGACCCAGGTAATTTCAGGATCGTATAGGATTTGACGGATCGTAAAGTGGAGTCTCGGATACTCTAGAAACTCCAACCCTAGAGTTGGGTTTATAGTAAACAAGTTCGGATCGAAAGGAGTTATCCAAATCCTATGACGGGATGAATAGATAGGTTGCGGCCCGGATAGAAGCGGTATTTCGGAGGCCTGCGAAGGTTGCAGCTCGCCCTGCGAGGATAGATAGTTAGTTATAAGTTGCGGCTTGGATAGAAGCGGTATTTCGGAGGCCTGCGAAGGTTGCAGCTCGCCCTGCGAGGATAGATAGTTAGTTATAAGTTGCGGCTTGGATAGAAGCGGTATCTTCGAGGCCTTCGAGGATTGCGGCCCGGCCTGGAGGAGGGTATTGACAGTGTTAATGAAGTTGACAGATCAAGATTAGAGGTACGCCTAGGTGGAGAGAATTTCAGTTCTAAGACATTCTTAAACTAAGATAATGGAGTTCAGTGTATATCATACTTATATTCAGTGTGTGACTAATATGAGTAGAGGAAAGAATTACGTGTGGCTTGATCCCTCAGTAAAGGTACGTAGGCAGCTTAAGGTTACAAGGTGCAGCCACGAGTGGAGTCTTTGAGGTTGTTAGTGTATTATTGATATTCTCGAAGCTGAGATGAACTTTATTAGCATAACAATTTGCTTGAATTGTTGAGGCCTGAGGCCAGAATAATACAACGATATTATATTTGTTTTTCCTGGATATAATTCAGTACTTGCTGGCCGTTTTGTGTATATGTATGTATATTTATGCTTGTTTTACAGGTGGAAAACTTTTTGGGAAATATCCATTTTATAGGGGAGACTCTGCCAAATTTTCAGTAGAAGTCGAGTTTGGAATTTTTTTGAATTGGGTTTAGAAGGGCTTTTTGGTCATTTGTGCCCGGCACTTAGCAGGTGTCGAACACACACAGGGTTGGGTTCGGCCCAGATTCTAAAGTGAAATTTGGGTCGAGTCCCTTCACCCAATTTCATCATTTGTGAGGAGGCAACAAGGTTATCCTCAAAATTGTCCCTTATTTTTAAAACTTCAAATTCACATGATATTTTTGCGTGCTCCAAATCCATCACAATGGCCCATGTATTTTTAGTTCATGTTCTTTTTTGAATTACAGCTACTGGGGAAGGGCTACTTTTCTTGAGATTCGAACGGATGACCAAGGGGGGAAGGTGGAGGGACCTCACCACTTAAGTAAACCCCTCGGTCTTTAGTTCATGTTCTTAGGTTTACACAAAGTGTAGATTTTTATAATGAGGGTCCTCTAAAGTCCTTAGATGAGACTTATCTTTTAACCGTTGAATTAAATTGATTAGCTGTTGGATTAAATTGATTAGTTTGATCAAACGATTAAGAGATAGGGCATCATTTAAGGGACTTAGAATGACTCAACACAAAGCTACAAAAGGCATTCGGCTAAGACAAAAGAAACATAAAATTTTAAAAATTGATGGTTCCCATCATAAATTCCATGGGCCTTACTCTCAACTCCACGAGCAATTGGGCCTTCCTCATGGGTCTGCAAATTTTTTGTTGAGAGAAAAAAAAAAAAAAAAAAACAACCGAAACAAATACCAGAATTCCGAAAAAGTCCACCGCCATCAGTCACTAGTCACCGAGTCATTGACAGGCTAGTCTAGTCACTACCACGATCCACGATACACTGCCGCCACTCAAACGATGAGATGACGACGAGAATGGGCACTCTCAACCCTACGCTGCTCAGAAGCATTTCGTTCCTCTGCGTGCGGGTCCAGCACCGGCGTCTGGGCCTTGGGCTGGTGGGCCCGAGTGGTAGGGCGTGGTGCAGCGGCGCGAGCGAGTCGACTCGGGCGGCGGGGCCGGAGGGTGTATTATCCTCTGCGGACAAGTCTACGCTGAGAGGAGTGCTGAGCGTCAAGGAGGCGCCAAAGTACCCGAGGTGGGACGACCCTGACTACTGTAAATGGAAGGATAAGGAAGGGGAGATTCTGAACGACATCGAGCCCCTCATTTTGCTCGCCAAGGAGATTCTTCATTCTGACAGGTATGCTACGAGCTTAGGTCCAGACTCAGTTTCAATGTAAACCTTGTTGGAAGCTATGGTGGTAGGTTTTTAGTGGTTTTTGGTGGTGTTTGCAGGTATATGGATGGTGAGCGCCTTTCAGCTGAAGATGAAAAGGTTGTGGTGGAAAGGCTTCTTGCTCATCATCCGCATTCTGAGGATAAAATTGGCTGTGGAATTGATTCTATCATGGTGAGTTTCTATACCTCATAATCACAGTGATAGATTCTTTGTTGGAGTTGGACTATCATAATAATTCAAATGGGGATTGTTTCTTAAATATGATTTTTAAATTTGTACATGATGTTTATACCTTAAACAGTACAAGATACTGGCAAAAAAAGAAAAGAAGCTTAATTAGTATAATATTAATTAGTTTCCGTTTTTTCTTTTTACTGAATATGACCATTCATTTTTTTCGAAAATATCAATATGTTTGCTAAGGATGGTTTGGAAGCCACCACTGGTTTTTGTGAACATCTATGCATGCCCCCTTTTTGTTTTCAGCCTCTGATTAATTAGGTGTAGTATTAATGCTGACCGCCGAACCAATTTTTGTGTCGGTTAAAAGATTTAACATGAAATTGGTGTCACTAATCTATGGAAAATGAACGTCTCTTTTAAAATTTTAGTCAGGTACTAAATTATTTGTGGTGGTATCAAGGATGGTTTGAAAGCCGCATTGCTGTGAGTCACCTCACCAATCACCACTAGTGTGTGTATGCAAGTCTTGAAGTAGGATAGTTTAAGGAAGCTAGTCTGATGATGCTTTTGTGATGGTCTTTGGGTTAGGGAAATATGGGTTTGAAGGGTTGAAACCAAAGGTTTGTGTATTAGTTTTGAGGTATTCATATGGATTCTTGAAGGCTAAAACTTGCAGACGTTTGGAAGAGATGCTTTCTGCAATCTGGCAGCAGGTAGTTTGAAAAGTCTTGGTTGTTTTGATGGGTTGATGGAGGCCTAATGATTGTGGGAGCAATGTGGGATTAGAGAGGAGAGTAACTGACTTGGGTAGGCAAATAGGTTAAAGCAGCTAGCAAGTTTGTGTTCAAGTGAACATGTGAAGGTAATGGTGTGTAGGAGCAGGATCAATAATCAGGGTCAGAGACAGAGGTACAGGGAGGGAACCTAGGGAAGCATGTCTTCCATAAACCAAACACTTTTTTTTAATTAATCAAACTCTTACATAGGTATACATCGACTCCAACATAGGATTTCACTTGTGCTCCTAATTACAGCTCCGGTAATTCTATTCACAGCAATCCTCCTAACCTTTATGGCCGAAAAGAAATTATAGTATCACCCATTTTACCCTTATTGATTTATTTTATTTTATTTTTCTTTCTTTATTTCTTCTTTCCTTGTTCCCTTTCTCTTCTCTTCCTGTCACCTCTTCCCCTTCCTCCTTTCCCTATCCTCTTCCTCCCCTCCTCCACTGATAACCACGGTGCACACGACGCCAGAATTTTATAAGCAGTCAAGCCTTATTACTTGCAAATTGACTTTTATAAGCAGTTAACCCGTATGACATAGCTAAAACTGAATTACATGCAAATAGGTTTTTTTTTTTATAAAGAAGATATATGCGAATAGCGCTGCACAAACAAACACAGCTAAGAAGTTTTAAGAAAATTTCAACAGTTTTGTCAATAGAAAAGCATTTGTCTAACCCAGAAGTTCTTTACATCCCCTGTGTAAGTGGGATCATTCATGTCGTGCAATAGATGTAGTGGGCTACGCGCATTTGCGATTTTTTAGCCAGTAACGTTTTTGAGAGCCGCATGTCTTAACCAATATAACAACAGTGAGGGACTCGAGATCTACTGGTAACTCATCCTTGACTATTGGGCCTTACTTTCCATTGTTTTTTGTTATTCATTCCTTTTCAACACAATTAAATGGTTTTGGACACTGATGAATGAACTATTATTAATGTTAGTCTCATTGTTTCTTTGGCTACCTTTTGCTTATGAGTTTGGTCCTGAAATGGGTAGTATGTTGAAAAGTAGAAATCCTTCTTTCTATGACTATTTCCATGAAATGAAACACACTCTCTCCCCTTCAGTCTGATTCTGATTTGTCATTTAATTTGAATAGAACTGAAAATGATTATTGGTTGGCATCGAGTTTTCAAGTTCTAATTGTTATCAGTAATATGTTATTAGCTAAGTCAGCTCACTTGGTTTTATCCTTTCCATTTCTTATCAACCTCTGTATTATGTGTACTGTTGTGTTTGCCTAGGATAATTAACCAATTCTGTCTAACTTCTCTTGCTGAAGGTTGATCGACATCCCCAATTTAGACACTCAAGGTGCCTATTTGTCATAAGAACTGATGGTATATGGATCGACTTCTCCTACCAGAAGTGTCTTCGAGCATATATCCGAGATAAGTACCCATCCCATGCAGAAAGATTCATTCGAGAACATTTTAAACGTGGTAGTGGCTAAATGCGCATCACTTGTAATGCTTGTATTGAAGTTTAATTTGGCTTTGGTAATTAGAGATCAGCATGATATGAAATTCGAATTTTTCTAGGGAAGGGGTACTATGACCCACATATAGCCTAGATCCACAAAATGTCAATGTAGTAGATAATCCTTGACTGACACTCAAATGTATCTTTAAGAATGAGGACGAAGAAAATGATTGGAGTGAACTTTGTTGACTTGCATTTCCTTTTGTGCGGCCTTGAACATATTTTCCAATTTATATGACATGTAAGGTTTTTTTGTCTGTCCTAGGAACTAACTGCCTTTGAGAATTTTATAGGATTGTTGAACTACTTAGCTCAATACCTACAGGTCCTCGAAGGTCATTAGACAACAACCTGGCTCTCTCTCATTGTTTAGAAACTTTGTCATGCATTGTAGCTTCAATTAAAGAATTTAGATGGAGGAAATTACATAGTTCCTTATGTCTGCGATTCAGAAGTTGGGCGAATTCATTCCATCAGTCTAAGATGTTCAATCTTATGATCTTGTAGCTTTTTGGCTGAGCTTCAAAGGAGATCATAACATTGCAATTGTGAGAAAAACTGATGATTGAATTTTGTGTTTGTGTTTGGTAATAGTTGGATGCTGAATGGGTCTGGAATTCCATGGACCACACAAGAGGACTGGTTCAAATCAGTTTAGTTAGAAGTCTGATTATTTGAAATTATTTACCTAAGTGGTCCCATTCTTTGACTGACTACTAGATATTGAGTAGTTGAAACTGGTAGTATGAGTCAAAAGAGTCAAGCTCAGATCAGATGGGCACGCTGTGTAAGCTGGTACTTAGCTTTTTACAAGTCAAAACAGGGCAAGTGTACAACTGTTTTGTGTCTGCAGAAATGTGGTTAGTATTGAAGACAAAACATCATTTCTTCTTGGAAAATTCTAGACTAGCCAGACCCAGAATCAAATTAAAAACTTATGCTTCAATATATTCTCTAAAGTCTAAACATATGGGAAAAAGATAATTATTTTAATTAAATACTTTTAGTATGAAGATAACTTTTGCAGAGTGAAGTTTTGGATGAAATAGAACTTACACCATTCACAAATAAGTCATTGCTAGACCAGTCGGGTAATTGCAAATTATATAAATTATCCGAAATGTCAGAACACACATGATGCAATATAAACAAGAATTTGTGTGAACAAACGTATAAAACAAGAAGGCATGAATCTAGTCGTTAGAGAAAATGACCAGGTAATTGTGTAAATTTATAAAACATTTTTACCCATTTATTCGATGGTACTATTGGTATAATGATCTTGTGGATATTCGCTTGTTTTGGTAAAGTTGTTTAATGCTTTGTGGTCTAAAACTGGTAGAATATTCTCAACTTTAAAGTTTCCCCACCCATGAGCTTTACTTTGCATTAATTTTTGAACAACAGAAAGATGGTAAAAACCAGTTGTTTCCCCCCTCTTTTATTGCTTTGTACTATTCAATTACAAAAGAGTGAATAACAGCAAATAAAGCTCGAAATCTTCTCTGCCATGCTATAAATAAAAAAACTGTGTGTATCTTTATGCTTGTAAAGAAGCAATTCCATAAGGGAAAGGGGAGGGTATGTTTCTGTAGAAGCATGTTGTATTATTGTTGGTTTGTGATTGTCCCTTGCTGCAGGTGGGTAGATAAATTATCAAGTTTCATGACAGTAAATAGGTGCTGCGCATTAATTAGGGATTGAACCACTCTTTCTCTGCCGATTACTTGTTTAGCATAACAATCTCTGCATATGGCCTAGCGGGTTAAAGGGTGCTGAAAAAGACTCACTGTAGAAGCTATTGGGGAACCAATAATGGGAAAATACTTGAGTCTCTTTATGCGTGTTTTTCTCACAAACAAATTACAGTTTCACACGTATGCAAACTTTGACTGCATATGTTGGTTAGGCTAGTTGGTCGGTAAATTAAATTAGTTTAGAGTAATGACTGTTTACCTGTAATGATTCTTATTATTTAATGCATGCATGGTGTGTGAAGATTGAGAAAAGGTAAATTAGAGAAAAGTGGCTGATCTTAGCCTCTTGAGTAATCACAAGTCAACTCTCGTCTATCATCATCTCAGTAGTTACAATCAATAAGAGTAACTTGTGTAGGGTGGTGCCATAATTATGAGACAAACATTATGATTAGGTTGGGACACTATTCTGGGTGGGCCCCTCCTCTACATGGAGAGTGGCCACAGCTGGACGGAGAAGATCCATGTGGGCCCTCACCCCCAGAGCCCATATAATAGGCATGATGAGTTTTCTCTTGCTTGCTAATAGCCTAATACACATGGGGCTTAAAAGATCTCTACGATCTTGAACGAACAAACAAGGGCTGTGATTCTTGTGATGGTCTTATCAGCTATAGACTGCGAGCTATGACGATGGTTTGATGAGTTCCAATAAAGGGCTTTGCTTGCTTGCTTGCTTTCCGTTGCTGTGATTGAAATGTGAGGAAATGAACCAACTTTCTGAGTCTTCAGAGAGTGGGCATATCTGACTTTGACCAGAATGATGAAAGAGGTGGTGTTGTTTTAGGAAAGAAAAAAAAATGCTAATAATGATCGTATAAAAAAAAGTAAAAGGTAAATTAGGAAAAAAAAAAAAAAAAAGAGATTGCTTTTGGAGGCTTTGTAACAGTAAAACAGGGCCAACCTTTGTTCAGTTTCAGTTTTGATGTTAGAGGGGATATTTGAGTGGGTTGGGGTTGGTATTTGGAAACCTCCACCACCACCACCGCCACAAATGCATAAATCACAATCTCATTGATGGAGTCTGAGTCTGAGTCTATAACCTGCTATAGCACCCACACTTTTTGTCCTCACACTATCTTCTTTCGCTCTCTAGCTTCATTTCTTGGAGAATGTACCCTATAAAAGGACCAAGAAAAGAAGAAAAAAAAATTAAAGCAACATCTCAGTCTTATTAGACTCTCAGCCCTAGAAAACCTCGACACCAAAAATAGTAAAGGGGGAAAAAATTTCTTGTAGTCTTATTAATCAACATGTTATGAGGTTAATCTTCATTTTTTTTATACAGGAGATATTATGAGAGGAGAATTTGAGCACATGACCTCAAATACATGGTAATTGCTCTTAAACACTTGAGTTACAAGTCCCTTATAAGTTGATCAACATGTTATAAGAATAATATTACGAGGGGAATGATTCGAGCACATGACCTCAACTACTCTTAAACACTTGAGTTACAGGCTCCTTGTCAGTTAATCAACATGTTACAAGGATATTAGTAACGGAAACATGATTATAACATGTGTGGATGGAATTAGGGGGTAGTAGAACATGTATGTGGGATAAACGGTCGCGTCCCTATTGTTAAGAAACACGTAGAGTAGAGTACTGAATTAGCAACATATACAGCAAACACTCAGCAAAGGGTTGCTTTTTAATCTTTTATTAATGTTAAATGGCATAGAGGGGGGGAAGATAAAGTCTGAGGAGCTTGAAGACATACAGTGATAGATACATAGTGTGTTCTCTCTCATCTGTAATTGTTGCTGGCTGTTGTAAACATAATGGTTGAGTGCAGCAGTGCAGAGAGAGACCACCTTTTCGTACAAAAGAGGAATTGAGTTGTCCTGCTGCTGGGGAGTTTATAATTCCAAGAAATATTCATTTTAAACTTGGCTTGTTGATCTCTGAAATTTTGAAGAATGCTTAATACCAGAAAGCAAAAAAATATATATAAATACAAATAATGAGCCTTCAAAAATCTTATAATCTTCTTAAAACTTAATTGGATTATTCAAAACTCATTACATGCAAAACAGTTTAGTTATGTGACTATAGTCTGCCTTATGCGTTCTGTGTTAATATAAGAGCGAGATTTAAACTTGAGATATTTGATAACATTGTGAAGAGAAGTAACATTAGATTAAGAGCTAGTTGATACAATAGAGTGTCTCAAATACGATAGCAAAGCGGGAAAAATAACCCTGCAACAAATAGGATCATCAATATTTAAAGAAACAAATAAAGAATCGAAAAGAAAAAGAAAAGAGTTGGCTCCCGGATGCCTTTACTTCTTCTCTAGGTTAAAGCTTAAAATTATTTGTATAAAGTTTCACAGTTTCACTTTTCCTTTTACCAAAACCAATCAAACCAAAATCTTTATTACGAAATTTTCAGTATAAATTAAAACCATACATAGTCAATGATAAAAAGCTCTTTATTCACCTATAGACAAGTATATAAGCAAATTAAAATGTAACGAGACCTAAAAATTAAGATCTACCTAGTTGATAAAAACAAAAAACAAAAAACAAAACAATTGTCATGGCTGATGGCACCCAACATAGAGATAGGCATCTACAACATGGTTTTAAATACCTTGACACTTGACACCCTAACCATATCAATATCTCACCTAGCCCCACTCCCACGTCGCTTGAATGTCTAATAATATATGGAGATAATTTGTATATATGAGCTGCAGAAGCAAAAGGCATCTGAGAGAGACAACTCTTTTCTTTTAATTTTCTTTTATATTTTAAATAAGTAAGATGAGATAAATTTATACATAACGTTATGTATGAATCATATGAGATGAGAGCTTCATCCCAAAAGCACGTAGTCTGACACCGATTCATGCACAACGGTCTTAAATCATACACAAAGTTGTTTTGCACCACAAATTTTATGTGTAAAATAATAAAAGGTGTGAAAACAGAGCACAATACAAAAATGGCGATGCAATCTTGTGTCTAACCTACACAACACAAAGCTGCCAGCTCATTTGTTATCGTTGCAAATAATATTTTATAATATTTGAATTGAGAAAGAAAATTTCAAAACAAATTTATTGGCACCGATTTTGGTCGTTGCAATGTGCACCAGATTTAGAGGGTAAATTGTTTTTCGCGCGAAGGGCTCCCGCTCGCGCCAATTTCACCCACTCTTGCTGTATCCAAGACTAAAATATAAGGCCAGATTTATCCTCCGATAATAAAAACAAATAGAAAAACAAAATACAAATGATATAAAAATAATTAAATAAACACCCACAAATAACACAAGCGCAGAGCAGAAGATCCTCTCGTGTCTGGCCACTCATATCCCCCCCTTCTACCAGCTCAAGGCATTCTTTTTTATTCATATTTGGTGTGGATGTGCATGTTCATCACATGGTCATCTGATCAGACGGCTCATGGCATCCGACGACTTTGATCAGAGGGGGTTGATAGGAGGTGGGCCCTGAAATGCAAGGTGAGGAAGATACAAATGTCACGTGTCAACTTGTTGTGCTGCATGGCCCATTATGTATTAAGGTCCGGTGGATTTAGGCACGCGAGCTCCCCAATTGAAAAGAGCAGAGTTTTACAGTGACAGTAGGAAGGGAAAAACAAAACCAAACAAACAACCCACAAGTTATATATAAAACCGCATCTTTGAGAGTGGGTTGTGGTCACTGCTCAGTCCCCCTCCCCTCTCCTCTTCCCTACTGCTCTGCTCTTTCAATCACAGACAGATAGAATACTGAGAGAGAGAGAGAGAGAGAGAGAGAGAGAGAGAGAGAGAGAGAGAGAGAGGTAGAGATTAAGATAGAGAGAAGATGCCTAAGGCTGAGTCTTCAGGCCTCTCTTTCTTCTTCATACTCTCTGCCTCTGGCCTGTTCATGAAGTAATGAGCCCAGAACCAAACCTCTTCTTCTCAGAAGAAGATGGATCAACATCATCATCAGCAAGAAGTAGAATCAAGTGAAGAACAAAACCCAGTTTTCCTTTTGGATGCTCTGTATTGCTCAGAAGAGCATTTGGAGGAACAAGCGAGTGTAGTGGAGTATTTCCAAGAGGAAGATGAATTTGTAGGAGACAGTTGTTGTTACAGCAATATTTCATCGTATAAGCCAATAAAAGTTCCAATCTTGCTAGAGCAAGACTTGTTTTGGGACAACGAGGAGCTAATCTCACTGTTATCCAAAGAAGCAGAACAAAATGGTGAGCTTCAAAAACCTCTCCAAATCAGCTCATCTGTGTCTGGGGCTCGTAAAGAGGCAGTGGATTGGATGCTGAGAGTGATTACCCACTTCTCTTTCTCTGCTCTCACTGCCGTTCTTGCTGTGGATTACTTTGATAGGTTCTTCTTCAGCCTCCAGTTTCAGATTGAGAAGCCATGGACGACCCAGCTTGCTGCTGTGGCTTGTCTCTCTCTTGCTGCCAAAGTGGAGGAGACCCAAGTTCCCCTTTTACTGGACTTCCAAGTACGTTCATGTTTGATTGTTTAAAGCTTGTGATTTTGTGTCCGTGTCCTGATTTGCTAAACCAATCTGGGTTTTTCTGACATTTTTTAAGGTGGAAGACAGTAAGTATTTTTTTGAAGCTAGAACTATTAAGAGAATGGAAATTTTGGTGCTCTCCACACTTCAATGGAAGATGAACCCTGTCACTCCACTTTCATTTGTCGATTACATCACAAGGAGGCTTGGGCTAAAACACCATCTCTGTTGGGAATTTCTCAAGAGATGTGAGCTCATCCTTCTGAATCTCATTTCAGGTAAAGCCATCCCTAATCTTGCCCTTCCCTTACTCTCAAACTTGATCCCTTTTCTGCAATAACATAAACAACAAAGAAAGTAAAGTTGAAATCTTTAATCCTATCTTACAATATTCTTGGCCTTTTCTTTGAATTTTAAAATTGCAGATTCTAGGTTCATGTCTTTCCTTCCATCTGTAGTGGCCACTGCTACAATGCTGCACGTTGTCAACAATATAGAACCCTGTTTACATGTCGAATATCAAAACCAGCTCTTAGGCATTCTCGGAATTGACAAGGTTTGTTCACCCTTTAACCCGAATCTCCAAGTACCAATCTTTCCTATACTAAAACATGGGAAGTTTGAATTTTTTTATCAAAGTTCTCTAATTCTGATTGAATCTTAAACAGGACAAAGTGGATGATTGCTATAGGCTTGTCCTGGAATTGTCATCATCAGGAGGCCATGGCAAACCATCCAACAAGCGCAAGTTTGGTTCAATTCCTGGCAGTCCAAATGGAGTTATAGACATGTCATTTAGCTCTGATAGTTCAAATGATTCGTGGGCCGTGGCCGCATCAGTCTCATCTTCACCAGAGCCTCTGTCAAAGAAGCGGAAGCTCAGCCACAACCCAAATGCAGAGATTCTCAGCTTCATCCCTCGCTAGTTCCTCAAATGGTTCCCACCTTTTTTCATTAAGGACCCAAAAAAAAAAGAAAGTCTTTCCATGTCTAATAAGTACTTATGTTCTTATGCGATTTGTTAAATTGCATACCATCTCTGAAACTTTCATCCTAGTTTTCCCAACCAAATTCAATCCACATACTCAATGATCTCTGGACTTTTCTGTGGATGGTGGATATATGGGATTAGGAAACAGAGATGGTTTGCATTTTATCCGGAGGAAAGTTTTTTAAGAACATGAACATGGCAATGAAGAGTGTACTTGCAGCAGGCAGTATTATTATATATCTCTACTCATAAGCCTCTCTTGCATGGCCTTTCTAAAGAAAAAAACAAAAAGAAAACAATAATATCTATGTGGCTTTTTCTTCCACATTATTATAAGCTTCTCATTGCCCATCATTATTAATTTGTAGAAATACGTACCCAACGTTAACATTTGGTTAGTAGCAAATAGCAGTCGGCAATCCAAAATACAAAACAAAAGAAACCCCAAAAAATTTCTGCATAATTGAAACATGAAAATAACACTTGTGGTCTGATTTCTTGAAGAATTAAAATGAAAATTTTGGGAGGAAAGGCCTGTTATGCATGTGGTTAGAGGAACATGCTGTCGGCCACAAGCATTTTAGGTGTAGGAAAATATTGCGAGTATAAGTTGGAGGTTTGACCTCGATGGATGAGCTAAATCTTGTATGACTTTGGGTTTGAAATTTGCCCTAATCACTTGAACAAGACCAACAGGTGTAACCCACCAAATCTCTAACACCGTCCACCTCGACTTTCAATGCATGCCTAAGCCTTGCCTCTCTCCCCACCTATAAGCTCCTGTAATATTTACTAATTTTATTTGTAGTAATTAATGGACCATTTTATATCAATATTAACATTGATACAAAATGGACCGTTCAATATTTCCAAAGTGCATTTCTTGTAATTATACATTTATTAGCTTTAGTATCGGATTAACAGTGGCATGGCATCCCCCACCAAACAAGGCTAGGTAACGGAGAATAATGCAGTGATACGTGAAAAAGTTATTTTGCGTGTCATTGCATTATTAATCAAAAATAACAAAAAGTGCTACCATGTTGTATGAATGTCTCTCTTATAAACTAGAGCTACAAATTATAGAGAAAGACGTTTGTACTATGTATCTAGATATGCGTTGCTTAGCAAATGAGATTTAGATTGCTCCCACCACATTTGTAGGCAAGAATTGGACCGATCGATCTCACTTAATAGTGGTTAATCATTCACAAAAGACACCCACAATAAGCACTACATGTGCTTTCTACTAGCTCCCACAAGAAACAATTTAATGCATGCCTAGTGTTTGAGCTTTCTTAGGTACAATTTAATCAATCTCCTAATTATTTTCTAATGCACCGCGATTGCCGGAGTAAATATAAAATAAGAAGCTGGCTCAAATTTCCGTTGATATATATTGACCCTTCTCATATACTATATAAGTAATCTATTGCTAGATTTGGTAATTGCCACTATAATAATACATATAAATATTGCATTGAAGTGTCGCACTTGTGTAGAAATCTCTTGGCCTAGTCTATGTAGAAGAAGAAGAGCATGTGGATGAAAGGTGGAATTATGGAAAAGAGACACCAAAAAAGGAAGTGGAGAATTTAGAAGATTAAGAAGAAATTAGGTTGATAATAAACAATACTATTTCTGTTTTATACAAGTTTTTTTTTTGAAGAAAAAGAAAAACATGCGTACAAAGGAAAAAAATAAAGAAAAGGTGAAAGGGGGTGGGGGGTGGGGGGAATGCTGAAATCGGGGAACAATATCTTTTGATTTTGTGTGAGATGTCTTTGTTGTTCCTTACACTTTGCTTGCTTTTTGGGCATAAGACTATTTAAGACTGTAGGCGTATTTTCAACCTAAAAAGAAAAAGGGAGAAAGACAATGATAACATACGGATTGTTTGATAAAAAGTCCAGAAAGAAAGAGAGAGCAATGGGTTCCAGCATATCACATTTCCTCATCTTTCTTGGTTGCTGCCCTCTTTCTTTCAACTCCTGAAAGCTCACCCCTTTTCTTCTTTTCTTTTCTTTTCTTTTTTCCAAATTCCAACAATTGTATATCAATTGAATTGACTAGTTGCTCAAGTATGTAAAATTTATACCTTCATATTAATAATTTTGTCAATCATTTACAACCGTTCCGTTATTGAGAATGCCAACAAAAATTTCAAATTTCAATCAATATTGGAGGTATTCAATGCGAGAAGCTATTATGGGGGGCCTCACTTTACCTTTGATTCGGCGAAACTATAGTTGGGTCAGAGAGATTATCATTAATCCCTCGCACACAGTTTTGGCACAGATGATGAATTAATTCATGAAAACTCACACATTCTGCTCGTGAGTGGCTTAATTAATGATAAGGCGACCTTTATATCTATCCCATAAATCCCAATATGTATCCAAATAATTGGTTTAAATTGGCAACATCTTTATCATCATTCATATCAATCCCAGGTTTGGTTGCAGTTGTTGCAGAGTCTTGCAGCACTACAGTTGGATTATTTTATCCTATATGATCTAAACCACAGGATTGGCATCCAATGGGCTTGGCTGGGCTGGTCTGAACTGGACTGATCTGGGCTGCTTATTGTCTCTGGTATATAATGTGTCACTTTCCCATGAAATGCCAAACGTACTATTCAGATTTCAGAGGCTCTCTCAGACTTTTTAACAAGTCAAGACAGCCCTGCACTGCCTTTGGTTCTTCCCTATTTGTTTTTGCGGAAGATGCATGGAGCTGGCTGGCTCATATGCTTTGAAAGTATTTTTACATAATCTGTTTGAAAACAAAATTAAACAAGGGTCCATTATTTCTGGCCAAACCATGCGGCCAATGCCATGGCCGTACAAAAGTGGTCCACAATATGATTATGATAGAGTATTGGTTAGCTTTCAGCAGCCGTGGCAGCAGCAGCAGCAGTGGTCCAATCTAGCAAATTAAACTTGTTTCTTGGTTTGGTTTGGTAGGTAATTTTCTGTTTTCTATTTGCCTTTTGTTCATCATTCTGTTTTTTTAACATTTTGCTCTGTTAACATTTTTTTACAGTGAAATTCAAAAGGTCAAAAAATATAATTACTTACAAGTACAGTATCTAGTCCTGAGTGTTTTTGGGCAGAAAAACTCGTATAAAACAAAAATAACGAAATAATATTATCCTCGTTTCACACAAGTATTTATCGTTTCTTGAGGGCAGTGGTTACGTCTTGAGATGAGATACATGAAATGATAGTCTGCAAATGACCTTTAGGCCTCCTCAAGTGTCCAGCTATGCTGGGAAAAAAGAAAGCAATATTACTAGATTTTAGCTGTGTAGATCCACCTCTGCAGGCGTTTGGATTAGTTAATTAATATTGGTGGCAACCAATAACTCAACCATTTGGCTTTGCCCTGACAAGGTTTTTGTGTATACTTAATTTAGCAGAGATGTAAATCTTTTGTCTCTTTTTTTTTTTTTTTTTGACTTGAGAGATAGGGACAATATAGCATTTATGCTTGTTGAACTTATCTGTTGTCTTTCCTTCGTCTTGGATGGATGAATTACAGTTCCTGTAATTACCCTACCCTTTGCGTATATTTTACATTTTACATATTATTTTTACAAAAAACAGGCAACTATAAATGAATCATGAATGTTAATTGGCAATTTGACTTGGACAAAACTTGATTACTAAAGATAAACAAACTTAAATATCATTGAAGGTTGAACGTAATTAATCAAATACCAACTAACTATTACTCTAGCGATTTTTCTCTTTCTAATAATAAAAGAGGTTTTACATTCAGATTCCCGATATCTTGTTATTGAAATTTGAAGAAGGTTTTAGCTCTGTTTTTTCAGGAAACCAGTTTTGTTCTTTGTTCACCTTTCTGGGGTCCAACACGGGAACTGTCCATCAATATGAGCCCTACAGAATTGAAGGCCCGCAAGAAAGAAGAAATGTACTTTTGATAACTAATTGGTCATATAAGAACTGTTGAGATTTACTTTCAACTCATTCAAGTCTCTGCAGGAATTGGGCTTTGTTAGAATGTACGACTTCGACTACACAATTGACCAATCCAAGGTTCATGCGTAGAGTTAAGGCCTAACCCAAGTGGAGTTGGGCATCATGATCAAGCCCATTGGAATCCGTTAGAGAGTTGGACAACAGAACTTGGGCTCTCACATGAAAATTAAGAAGAGACACTACAATCATTTTTTTTTTTTTGGGTCGAGACAAAGCCTACAATCTTCTTTTTTTTTTTTTTAATTATAAGAGCCATGGATAAAACTTGCTTATTGGTGTTGCTAATAGTAGGCCACTGGTCCATTTTTCTGAAATTTAATATGGTATCAAAGCGGGGTGATTGACTGGGCTTGAATTGGGTATTCACATGTTAGACTTGAATGTTTACCCTTACCCCTTACCTGATACGTAGTGTTCACATGTCGGGCTTAAATGATAGACTCTGATATAGACTTGGCCCACTATGTGGTGGTTCCACTTGAAGGCGCGTGTTAAAGAATATAGGTCTCACATCGGAAACTTGACTGAATAAAATATAACATATAATGAATGGTTCCACAATTAATATCACTGAGGTCTTTTGTAATAAAACCCCACACTTACTGGGCTTTGTAGGTGGTTAAATTGGAGACAATATTGTTGTTGCTAGTAGTGAGCCGCTAGCCCATCTCTCTAAAATTTAACAAATGATACTCCCGAAGCTCTCAAACAATCCCAAGTTATGTTATTTTTGCAATGCGGATAGTGGGTCTCAACATTCCACAATGCTTCATCTTAAAGTATTAAATAACATTTCCATATATCATCTTAATCCGGTCTATAGGTCGCCCATTCCGCAAAGTATAGTACCAATGATAAGGAGAAAGTGCCAAAAGTTCTTAAACCATCTCAAAATATGCTATATTTCTAATACAAAATATTGGGTGCTAGTAAATTTAAGCATTTAGTGTGCATGAAATTAGATATGGTGAGGAATATGTTGGGCTCGTTCTCTTCTGCCTCCCACTTGTCCACCTGTGTGTGTGTGTTGAATTGCCTCGACGAAGGGTCGAAGAGTCAAGAATACTTGTCGACTCATCAGGCGACAAAGGCACCACACACCAAACCAAACAGAAGAGTGCTCAAGTAATAAGGCCAAACGTGTACTGTGTGGTTATAGCTGTTCTGGAAGGTCCATGTTGGTCTCAGTCGAGTAGCTAGTAGCTCAGTGCCCAGTGTGGGAGAGAGAGAGCGAGACAGTTGGCCATTTTTCTGTTGCTAGCTGCTTGTTCCATCTCTTTCAAAATCTAAATTTTATAATTATCATAAAGACCCAAATTGATGACATTGATTAGCATGGAAATTTGGCCTCTTGTCAATCAGATCGAATTGGTCATTTTGGCTCGTCGCACCCACACGCCCACTTGCATTATAATATTGTACGGATTACATTTGAACAGTAATATTGTTTTGTTACAGCTTATTTATTTTGCATATTTGATCATTTTGATAGGACATATAAAAATCACGTGGGCTTTATGTCCTATCTTAATATGTGATATCGGTGGTTGCAACTTGCACGCACCACATTGGGACAAATCCAAGTGTTTCACATTCTATTGGTTCGTCCGTTGATATTTACTTTTATACAGGGAGGGAACAAACCCTAGTGCCATGCCATGTTCTTCGCACACCAATACTATACTAGTGGTGATAATTTTCTGGATGAGGAGGGATGACATGACGATTGGGAGGTAAATAGGCTTTATCGATTTTGACTGGATTGTAACAAGCTCAATCATAAAAAGACGGGTATTACTTCTATGAAGGTATGGGGATGTTTTTCTATAATTTATTAGCGATTGGGTGTTAGAATGAGTTGTAACTTGAAATGGATCATAACTAGACACTAGAGTTGACTGATAATTAGAGCGAGGATGACTGATTGTAGAACCAAGGGATGAAATTCGATTGATGACTTGGAGTGGTGGATATCCCTGTGAAATGGATGATTTGGGATGGTGTATTTTTTACTGTAGTTAATGAGGAGGGAAGCTTTCTGGTTGTTGACTGGGTTTCATCTTTGAGGGATTTTTTATCCGCCATTCCTCTGTTCTTGTAGAAATTCTTTGGTAAGAAAATTGGGAATACTATTTTCATTGCCTTTCAAATTTTCAATATCGAAATCAAATATACTTAATGTAGCCTACTATCTTGCAAAAATATGTTTTTATGCAATGTTTCCTTTTCTAAAACATGCTTTGCAATCTTACAATCGACTCTTATTTAAAATAAAAAAAAATTTGATTAAGTAAATCGTCTTGAAATTTTGAAATGCATAGTACAGTAGATAAAATTTCTTTATATATATATATATACAAAACTTCCATTGATGGATCCCTCAAATAAACTTATTTAAAGGACATCCTTGTAGGGCATACTCCACATTGTATTTCATTAATCCAAACCATCTATTTTGTAGGTAATCATTCAAAGATCATCTCTATATAAATAAAAAAATCACTTGAATCCGATATCATTTGACCACTCAATTGAGTTATTGAAATTTTAGTACTTTCTTGAAGCACCGTGTTAATTGATTTTGTAGAACACAATTGGATGTCAAACGGCTTCTTATTTGTCTAATTTTTTATAAAAATGATCTATGAATAAAGACCTTATATATATATATATGGTGGGTGGTTGACAGATTGATTGAAAAAGACTTCAAAGGTTATTTGTCTATAATATTGACATGGTACTTAACCTTTTGTTTTCTTCTTTCTCTCTGTTTCCTATGAGGTGCAACTTAAGTGGTCCTTTTTACATCTACCACTTATATGGTCTCGCATCTCGCCATCTTAAATTGATCTTTAATTGGTTGTAATTATAAATAGAGATATTTAGTGAAATACCTATTCTTAGCACTAATATTATAGACAACTCAAAAAAAAACAAAACGCACCATTGAATTTCTATAAACAAACCCAAAAAAAACCCAAAAAATGTCAACTAACCTTATTGAATTTAATATTGATTATTAAATTACTTTGATGCCCTATTGAGTATTTTGAGTATTTTTATGAGATTTTGGGGTTGGGCTTGTTTTAAGAAATTGATGTCAGTTTTGTAATTTATAAGAAGTTAAAAGCCTATTTGTTATGTTGTAAATGGGCTTTGGGTGTGTTTCTATAGTCCATTTTATATATGGTATTTTTATAATTTGGGCCCATATATTTGGTATAATAGTGAATCTCCCATATAAATATTAGCTGCGCATAATCGCCATGGCTATGGGAGCCAAAATGCACTAGGGTTTGTGGATATCTCTCTTTATGTATAACATGTGTTGACTAAGTAACATCTTAGTTTTCATTTATTTGTTTGCTTTTATGCGCAGGTAGATCGCTGGAAATCATATTTTCTCCAAATCTATTACGGATGCGGTGGTGGGTGTGTGGCCGTGATGGTGCTTCTTCAGGTGGTGGTGGTAGGGTTTGTTTAGACTCATGGGTTGATTTAGGATTTTGGTTATGTTGGGTTTTTGGGCTTTGTTTGGGCTTATGGCTAATTGTGGTGATGTGGGCTAATAGTTTTTGCGCGGCTTTTGTTCGCGTTAGTTTTGCTTTTAGCAAGTTAGTTTGTTGCGTACTTGGGATTGGTATTTTATATGTCTTGTTGATGTCTTTGATTGTACCGTTGAAGTTTCTATTTGATCCAAAACAAAAAAACAAAAAAAAAACTTAGTTTCCTAAATCAATGTAGCTAATTTCATGTTTACTTTGTATATCTAGTAGGTGTTTCACATGTCGTATATTCCTAATGCAATTGTAATATCTTCATTAAAGATGATTAGCCTTTGATGTCAACAGGTCAAGCTCAGTGTTACCTTGCAAATCAGAGGTCTCAGGTTCGAACCTTGATGACATCTTTGTTGTATGTGTGTGACAGAAACCTTCTCTTTTTATAGTTTATACTATCGCTTGTATTAAAATAAATATAAAAAAAATTAGTCTTTGATTTGTTTTGACATTTTTACCTGAAAAAGCTTGTAGTATAGATTCTTTTATTGTTCCTTTTACTGCTGAGATCTTTTATTATTGTGTACCTCTGAATTTACCCTAGAAAAAAAATGCCGACAAAAGGTTAAATGATTGACAAAGATCTATGGATCCATTTCATTATGAGCTTTTGATTTTCCTAATCATGGTGCGGTTAAAATAATATTGTCTCTAACAATACTGAGTTTAAAATAAAAAAGAAACTTTACTTGCGCCTCACAATGGCCGAAAGGGCCAACTGTAGAGGATTAGGGGCCAAAAAACACAGGGGACAAAACCCATTTTTAGTTAAATTATCTTAATTAAGTAAATAATTTAACTGGGGGGCAGCAGAGGCAGAGAAGCCACTTTGTTGTTGGGAGGAGAAGGGGGTCCTTTTGTCTTTTTAAGAATGAGTAGCGGAAAGTTGGGAGATACTGCACGACAATAGGACAGAACATGTGATGCGAATCTTTTGAAGCGCACAACAAAGCACAGTGGGGTCCATTGGGGAGCCTTTGCCAATTCAGCAGTG
Source organism: Prunus persica (assembly GCF_000346465.2). NCBI lineage: Eukaryota > Viridiplantae > Streptophyta > Magnoliopsida > Rosales > Rosaceae > Prunus > Prunus persica. Next base: position 36,892,531 of record NC_034009.1, on the reverse strand, counting down.
GGCCCCCGAAAGCGATTGCAGGAGGAGGGAGAGAGAGGTATCATATTTGAAGATTCCGTGGCTCAACACTCTAAACTGCAGTCATAGGAGCCACCCACCCACCCACTGCCCATGAACGACGTGGCGTTTTCCAATTTACAATGCATCTCTCATCAAACCCATCAAAAGTATTTTTGCAGTTTATTATATTATGTTTGTGTTTTATATGCCTACTTGTAGTGCATCTCGATTCTCAAAAGTGTTTCTGTTTGGAAATGCGTTCTGCATACTCCTCCATTACCATTAACAAGTTACAACCAGCTAGCAGCCTACCTTAGCTACTTGATGTTGATAGTTTCAATCTTTATTGCTATACTGTTTAATATTGCATGATGTCGATACCTAATCTTTTTCTCCAAATTGTCTGGTGTGTTATATATGCTTCCACCATTTTTGCGTCAATGATTAAGACCCTGTCCTTCTCTTTGGAAAACTTCTCCATGTGCATGTATATTAAGGTGATAATAACGTGCATTAATATGCCTCACATATCGTTAAATATTTGAATGATACGCAAAATAAATTTACTCTTTGTGTGTGTGGTGTGTGTGGTGTGTGTTGTGTGTATAGAGAGAGAGAGGTGTCAAACGGGCACTCTGCCTTTTGAGATGATGAGGGTTTTAAACCCATATCCAAATATGAGTGTCATTCTCAAAAAATGACATTAGTGAGGTGAGTTAGCAAGAAATGACGCATACACAGTCGTACTTGAATATAGTGGAAAATTCATAAGCACCAAAGAGAACATGTGGATCCCAATTGCACCATAATTAATCTAGTGATAACAAGTAAGTTGAAACTTTAGATGACATATGACTCGAAGTTGTTAGAGGCAGATCATTGATTGATTTGCATTAGTTAATTAAGTAAAAAGAAAGCTCTTTCACGACAGTAAGAAGCAGGTACAAGTTATCCCAAAAATGGATGTTTACGTGCTCCAATAGGGATGCATGCATCAATTTCTAACTACGGACAAAAGGAATTTACCAAATATATGAATGAATGAGGATATAAAATTTTCAAGCTCTCACCCCACCACCTATACCGAAGTTAGGCCAAGACAGTAGCGGACTTATTAAAGTGTAAGGAGATACATCTGTATCTTTTCTCACTAGAAAAATCATTGTAAATGCTTCAGCTAGTGTACATATTACCTTATTTCTATTTTCAACATTTAAGTAAATGTCTTTGTCCTTTTACTTTCATTTATTTTTATATTACCTCATTTACTTAAGTTTATAATGTAAATAAGGAAGTACTTCTTATTTGGATTCAAATAAAAATACTAAAAAATCAAATTCCCACCAAATCAAAATATGAAAAATTGGTTTTAGTGCAAAATACATTTATGCTAAAAATGATGGCTCATTAAGTCAATATATACTTCATATTAAAATCTCATAAAATTAAGTTTTCTTATTTGATGTGTAAGGAATAAAAGCTGCCAAAAATTATCTTGAGAAAATAATTATTTCGAAAAACCATTTTTCATACTTAGTCAATATTTTTACATAAAATAATTTTTCATGTATGATATGAATGCATGAAGAAATCTAAGGTCAAATTAGGTAAAAACCTTAAATGTTCAATCTATAAAGAGTTTTTAGCCTTTCAAAATTACACATACGCTCAAAAATTCATGAGTCCGCCAGTGATTCAATATGAAATATAAACCATAGGTACAACATAGGTACACTGCAGATGACGTGGCCACACCACACCCTCACATTTCAAAACTAAAAACTACATCTGCACCACATGATCGTCTCACCCCTTAGGACACAGGTCGGCAGAAAGAAAAAAAAGGTTGGTAAAATACTTGGGTTGTTTGTACACACACAGCATTGTCTCACATAGCATTGCCCAATCATAAATTTCATGTTAAATGGTGATTTCGTCCCAAAGGCATGCAAGTTTGATGGCAGGTAAGTATGCATGTCAAATTATCTCATTAACATATTCATGAAAAATTAATATTTACCAAAGATTCTACATTTCAAGATTTGTTGGGGATCTGTATTTGGGAACAATAATTATTATAAAAAAAAAGTGTTAGTGAATTTGTTTGAGATTTTTGTAGATATGTCACATGAACTTATACATTAGTTTCAATTTGTCATATTAAAAAAAAATTAAGTGAAATGTCACCTTAATTTCAAAATCCGTGATTTGTCATTTAACTTTAACACAATTTATTTTAAGGGTATTTTAGTCTTTCTATTTGCAATGGTATTTTAAAAAAATCATTATAATTTTTTTTTATTATACATGCCCAGAGAGAGAGAGAGAGAGAGAGAGAGAGAGGTCTCTTTTTCTCTTTTTTTTTTTCTTGAAAATAGAAAGACTAAAATACCCTTAAAAATAGATGGAAAATTGGATGGTGTTAAGTCAGATGATAAATAATGAATTTTGAAAATTTTAGGTGACATTTCTCTCAATTTTTTTTTAAAAAAGTGACAAATTAAAATTGAGGTATAAATTGAAGTGATTTTCTACAATTAGCACAATTTTTTGATGTTCCACCGAAGATTAAAAAGACAAACGACGTATAAAAGTGGAATTAGTGGGTGCAATGTACATGAACACTAAAATGTGTTGCTGACGTGCCCTGTCTCGTCCCCCAACTTTGGGAGTGCATCTATCTTCGTCAATTAGTATTTGTTTAATCTTATGGTCAGGAATTTTTTGAAAATAAATTTGTATAGAAATGAAACTTGAGATCCTAATCATAGATTAAATCCAAGTTGCATACATATGACTTTGCGAAATAACATATGTGTAGAGTTTCAATTTGATTTAGTCTTTACGCTAATTAGCTGAAATGTTTGAATGAGCCTTATGCATATCTGAGAGCTACATCCTCACTGTGTCACCAGCCTAAGCAAGATTAGCCAATCATCACCATTCTTATCATTTCATTATCACATGAAAATTAAATAATAATTAAATTCATAATGGCCATGTGGGGAATATAAAAATCCAGCATCGGAGGGACCACCGCCTTTGAAATTAATTTTGGTCCGCCGCCAGGCCCGCCCCACCTAACTTGCTATAAAGAAATATGTAGAAAGAAACAAAGTCACGTGAAATTAGAAGTTCATAGGTCACTTGAAATTAGAAATTTTACAAGTCACTTTAATTTAAATAACAACTGCACCATGCACATTTAGGTTTGGGATATTAATATCTGATATAATGAAATTTATATATTCAATTAAAGTTAGGCATGAAAACATATCAAGATACCAAGATTCCGTTTGATTCATAAAAAAAAGAATCTTTGAAACGAAAAATTAAGCTTTAGACATGGAAAATAAAAAGGCATTAGAATAACTCTTCTTCGATAAAGAAAGGGCAAAGGGGGAAGCCTAAACAAATATCACAAGAAGGAGAAAGCAACAAAATGGTTAGTCGACCGAGGCTTTATTTTTGTCCTTAAATTATTAGCCCACGTTCAATGTAAGATTCTGGGAAGAGCTCTTTGTATTTATTTGCAAGATTGTCGGGGCTCAAATATTTTTTTACTTATAATACAATAACTCTACCTGCAGGTGTTGCGTTGTTCATGACTAGACTTAAGTACCCGATTAAACTGCTGTTTGAGCCAGATTAGGGAAGTTGATGGGTTTGAAATTCGTCAACTCATCAAAGCATATCGGTTAATTAAACCCTAAATCATGATATCTTATTTTATGGAATGAAATCTCACGACAAACCATCATTAGTAAATTATAGATACATACGATTACTTTTAACAATCTTTCGGTAAATTTAACATATTATGAAACATGTAAAAATTTACTCCATACTCGCTCAACTTTTACCTCACAGCCAACCCTACCTTTGCATGTTCAATATTTCTGATTCTAGTGACAATTAGTATAGTAAGTGTTCTTCTTGTTTATAGTAAATTTATCTTTTCCTCTTGAAATTCATTTTTTATTATCTACAACCCATCACGTTATTTTCTCTACAAATAAAACCATGACTTCTATAAGAAAAACTCAATGACTAGGATCAAATTAAGCTAGTTACCTAATTAAACTACAAATTTAATTTATTAAACTTTTTAGATTTCAAAAATACCCCTCATTACAGTTTAGCTTCCCTCAATTAATTGTGTTGATTTATTTTTATACTCTTGATTATATTTTTCAACTGATTTGGTGTAATTTAATGTTTGAAAAAAAAATTGGAGACATTCAATGTTCTTATTTGTTTCTTTTACAATCAATTTAGTTTCTCTGTGTTCTTTTGGTGTGGCAATATATTCAATTTTCATTCCATCAATTGTTACCAATTCTCTTTAATTCAAATTTCGTTTATAGAGTAATGTACCCATTCTTTTAAATTCAAAATTATTATGTATCTATTTTAAATTGTATTTTAAAAGATAAGAAAATCATTGTACTTAAAAATATAGGTAAATTAATATACATAGTCTTAATGAAGAACATAAAGAATTATAGGTAAATTTACTTATATAATCTAAATTAGAGAAATGGAAAATATAAGTGCATATCGGTAAATAGTTTACCTATCTAATATAGGGTAAATGTACCAATCTTTTTTTTTAAAGTTGAAAAATAGGTGAATTTATACAACTAGTATAGTAAGTGAAAAGAGAGAATTGTAGAGAAACACCAAATTAAATTGAGCTCGTGCATTTACGTAAAAATATGGTCTTTCCAAAACTAGGACACGAAACGACGCCTTTTGAATGTGGGACAGATCAGGACCTCCCGCAACAAGTGGTAGGCAGAGGCACAGACACAAATGCGATGCAGGGAATCCCGATTTATTTATTTATCTCGGTTTTTGTAACAAAGAATCCTAATTTTCATTTTTCCAATTTTATTTTTTGGGCCCAACAGAAGATTCCCCACCTAATTTAATTAAATTTTAAGATCCGGGTTCAAAGGGCATTTGGAGTCCGCCAGCGTCTATATAAACCTCCCTCAGCCCCCTTCATACTCGCAGCCACAACATATATACAGAGAGAGAGAGCTAGAGAGTGAAACGGAGAGACAGCAAAGCAAGTCCAGAAAGAGGACACAGAGAGAGCGAGAGACAGGCAGTCAGAGAGAGAGAGAGAGAGAGAGAGAAAATGGGCGGGTGGGCAATCGCTGTGCACGGCGGCGCTGGTGTGGATCCCAATCTCCCGATGGAGCGTCAGGAACAGGCCAAACAACTCCTCACTCGCTGCCTCAATCTCGGCATCTCTGCTCTTCGTTCCGATCTCGCCGCCATTGATGTTGTTGAGCTTGTTGTACGTCCCTCTCTCTCCACATTTCAATTCTCATCAAATCCCATACCTTTTTTTTTTTTGCTATTCTTTAATCCATTTGATTTTTTTAAAATCTCATTTCTTGTGTTTACGTTGTGGGTTTTCTCTGTAACCAAACATGTCCCGAGAATTTTCCCGGACATAACGAAAAAAACCTTCCATTTATGTTTCCGAGTTTTTAGATTTGTCTTAGTTTGCATGCTTACTTTGTCCACTCCTTATTTTACTCTGCTAGCTGGCGCTCAATCATGCATGCTGGACTTTTTTATATTATTATTATTGTTTTTTTTTAATGTGCCAAGTGTACATTACTGACTATTTTTGTTGTGTAACATAGGTGAGGGAATTGGAAACCGACCCCTTTTTCAACTCCGGCCGTGGATCGGCCCTCACTGAGAAAGGGACGGTGGAGATGGAAGCCAGCATCATGGATGGGCCCCAGAGACGATGCGGCGCCGTATCGGGCTTGACCACCGTTAAGAACCCGATCTCGCTGGCACGTCTCGTCATGGACAAATCCCCTCATTCCTACCTCGCCTTCTCCGGCGCCGAAGACTTCGCCCGGCAACAGGTTTGTATATTTACACTTTGGTCCCTATAGTTATCAATACCAAATCGAAGAACCAAAGTCTTCTTTTGATTCTATAAAAAGTAAAAAAAGAGAAAAAATACTCCTGTCTTTTTCAGCAGGTGTAGGAATCTAGTGCGAAGATTCCACGTATTCTTTCCAGTGCCACACGTCTGTTTAAATAATAATTTTACTAGATCTCCTAACCCGACAATTTAATAGTATTGGATGTAAAAAACAATTTAATAATAATATTACTATTTTTAATACATATTTTTCTGGACAAAGATCTTCCTTTTTTTTTTTCCCTCTGTGGAATCTTTATGGGATTTGGTGTCACTTGTCAGGGAGTTGAGCTTGTGGAAAATGAATATTTCATCACTGAGGAAAATGTCGGCATGCTCAAGCTAGCAAAGGAAGCCAACACCATCTTGGTATCTATTTATCTTTTGATTAATGTTTCATTAAATTAATTTAATACTATGGCTGTGTGGTCCATGAGTGACACTAAACCACTCTTAATTTTGGTCACGTGCAGTTTGATTACAGGATCCCACTTGGAATGGAGAGTTGCAGCTCAGGTGTGGAGAGCCCGTTGCACATGAACGGGCTCCCCATTAGCGTGTATGCCCCTGAAACCGTCGGTTGCGTGGTGGTGGACAACCAGGGGCGCTGCGCTGCGGCCACATCCACTGGTGGGCTCATGAACAAAATGACGGGCCGCATTGGCGACTCACCCCTGATTGGTGCTGGCACGTATGCGGGTGACTTGTGCGGGGTCTCGTGCACGGGAGAGGGCGAGGCCATCATTCGCGGTACATTGGCGCGTGAGGTGGCAGCTGTGATGGAATACAAGGGCCTGGGCCTACAGGAGGCTGTGGACTTTGTGATCAAAGAGAGGCTTGATGATGGGAAGGCCGGGCTGATAGCGGTGTCCAACAAAGGGGAAGTGGCATGCGGGTTTAATTGTACTGGGATGTTTAGGGGCTGTGCAACTGAGGATGGGTTCATGGAGGTTGGGATTTGGGAGCAGTGAGGGACTTTGAAAGTGAAAAGCTTTCTGGGTTTGCTTGGATACAGAAATAGTTGTGTCTAGGCTTCTCTTTCTGGATTTGCTTTGTTGTTGTTGGTGGCGTTCTGGATACTGCATTGCTTGTATCTGAAGAGGAGGCTCTCTACCATCAGGAAAGGCATGCCACATTAGGTGTAAGTTGTAGTTTAAGTGGGCCATGCACTTTACTGATAATCTTTAAATAAAAGCCCAAAGCATTTTCGTAAACTTTGATTTATTAGTTCCTTTATTATTAACTTATTACCATCTTATATGTAATTTTATAAATGGTCAACTACAGGAAGCACCAAATTATAGGGTATATGCAAATTGGAATACACCAACTATTGAGCATTTATAAACGGGTAAAATGTAGCAATGGTCTTGAATTAAGACTCAATTTTATTCTTCGTCTCTCACTTTTAAAAATTGTTATGGTCCTTCAATTAGATATCGTGTTGCATTATTGGTCTTTTCGTAAATTTTGTTTAATTTTTTTTTTATCAAAATTAAGGACAAATTAAGAAATGCATATCAAATATTAAAAATAATTTTTTCCCATCACCCCCACACCACGATTTGTTTGCTGAAACCCTAGTATTAGCATAACACCATAAATCACCAAAAGACTCGTAACCATTTATAGGGGGTGGTGGCGTTGGCGTGCGGTTGAAAAGGTGGTGGTTAGGTACAAGTCTTATTTGCCCCTAAAATATGTAGTACATGCATGTCATTGGGTAGAAAAAGTGGTGGTTAGATAAAAGTCTTATTTGCCCCTAAAATGTGTATCATATGTCGAGTGGTGTCAGAGGACGATTATTACTATTTTTGGAGATTAAAGATGAAAAGTAAAGTTGGGTTTTAGTTTAGAGACCATTGCTACATTTTAATCTTTATAAACACATACATGTGTCTATGATTTTAAAACACCTTGCATCATTTTCACCGCTAATTCCATAAAGGCATTATTGAATGAAATGAAAAGAACTATTTGTTGAGATAATAAATTTGAATTCTTTGGGGCAATCTATGAGAAGCAAGATTTGGTGATGGAAAGAAATGTGCATTAAATTTGGTAGGGTATCCAGAAAATTCTTGTTCTCACAAGTTGCCAAATGAATTTATCATCAACGCACGGAAGAAATTTTGAAAAGTTGTAGGGCTTTGTATTTGTCAAATTGTTAATAGTGATTTATCTTTTTCCAATTGTTTGATGCCACAGCCTGATAAAGCCAGAGGATCGGAGGACCTGAAAGCGAGTTGACCTACTAAATTAAATGTTTTCCCTTTTATTCTCATGACAAATGCAAAAGGAAAAAGTAAACAGCAGAAAAGCATATGAGTATGAACTGAGTTGGCCCCATATTGATTGTGAAGATACACCATCCACGCATGAGTTCTGGACAACTTAGGATTGATTTTGACAGTGGTACTAGGCCATAACTTGGCTGGATCTTTCTTGGCTTTTATAAGAAGCTATTACTATCCACCTCACAATTTACAATTTACAACCCAACAACTTCTTCATACCCTCTGACGCCCGTACTTATTTCATAAGAGGTGAATCAAGTCCGATGATTATCATCTCTTGAAATTCACATTTGGAAGCAGATTTTTTCAATATATAAGTTAATCTTGTTGATTTCTTTTGAGTCAATACACTTTAATGATTAACATTTTGTCACTTTTAGCTAATTTCTCTAGCAATACGTAAAGATTCAGTATTCATGTTAAGTATTAAAAGGTCGTGTTGATAACGAGTGTGTGACTTTTTAAGAAAATAGATCATGTTCGTGTTAACCCACGAAATACGTTAGTAACTTGTTAAGAAATTAAGTTATGAACATGTAATTTCAACATTTTCTTTACATTTTTCTTATATATGTTTGAATAATGAACTTATTTGTAAAATGCATTCTACTTATGTTGTTATTGAAAACACAATTATTTATACTAATTAGAATCAGAGACAGCCCTGGGTTTCTTAGGGCAGGACAAATTTTCCCAAGTGTGCCCCTTTATATAAATGAAACACTATTATTTTTAAAAAATATATTAACTAATTAATTTTGTTAAAATTAAAAGAATTTACAAAAGACAAGGAAGAACATTTTGGGGCCTCATTAAAATTTTCTTTGGGGAAAACCCAATGGGACAAAACCCCAAACAAAAGAAAAAAGAGTACCCCGCATTGTAAACATTGCATTCAAAAACAAAAATCACACATTTGAGTCTACATGCTTCCTCCCTCCATTCTCCGTAAGCATTTCTTGATTTGATCATTCTTCTTTTCATCCTCCACAATTAATCAAAGCAAACAATCATCACATTTACCTACAAAATAAAAATAGCAAATAATAAAGAAACTTCTAAGTATAAAGAACAAGAATCTCATCCAAGTTTTATGTTGAATCAAATAATAAAGAAAAAAAAGTTAATAAAGATATGTATTACAAATTACAATTTACAAAATTTATACATCTATATCTATCTATAAAAAAAAATTACCTTCAAAGAAAGGCACTGTTCTAGCTTGTGGATGATTTGCTTTCCAATTTTGTGTTGGAGACGAGAATCACAACAACAAAACATTGCTTGTGTTACGAACTTCTGAGAAGATCTCATACGTTAGCAAGGGTTTTTTGGTTTTTATTTTTTTGGGGCTAAGAAGGTGTGTTGATTTCCCATGTTTTGTTTATTTTGTTTTATATTATATTATATAATTAATAATTGACTTTTCTTAGTAAGTTTCTTGAGAAAATAAAAAGTGATTGATTTGGCTTCCTCTTTAGTTCACGCTGCTCCTTCTAGGCTGTTTGGCTTCTCTTTTTTATTTTTAAATTTTATTTAGATACACAAAAAAAATTTGAGCCCTCCTCAACTTTGGACCTCAAGTTGTAGCCTTGGTCGTCTTGAACTAAGGCCGGCTCTGATTAGAATTCTAAACATATGAAACGAGTTGTGTTGTGTTATTCATTAATCTTAATCTTATAGGTCAAGTTAATATTTGAATTATTTCACTATTTAATTTACCGGGTTGTGTTTGTATCAACTTATTAAGAAAGTGGGTTGCATTGGACACAAACCGGTGTACCTAGAAGAAGATGAGAAGGGGCATATAAAGGGTTTGAATAAGCTTTGCAAATTAACTGTATATAGTGGATAAACAAGCCATACGAAAGAAGGCACATAGGTACCGAAGAGTTTAGTACAGTGATCATGCAGCATAAGATGAATATTGATGGAACTGTTGATAGTGGTTCTTCTGTTCTAGGAGGAGGGGGTGAGAGTTGTGATAAGTAAAGAGAAAATGGGAATTTAATGGTTGCCAATGCCATGTCCAAACTTCCTTTTGTTTTATTTTTGCTTGTCCCTTTTCCCTTTTCTCCCGTTGGTTGTGGTTGAAGGAATTTAAACTTGAGAGGGACTCTAGGCTGTGTCCTGGCTCAGGTCTAATTGTCTTTTATATTGGGCCAAATAAAAATGTCTAATCCTCTATCCTATTGGAATATGATGCTCTTAAGTGTAAATCCAGGTGCTCCAAGAAGACAATGTCTTCCCAAGTGATGGTGTTGTGTTGTACATTTCAGGTTAGTTTATGAAAGCCATTTTGACCAATTAAGGAAACAATTGAGTGCCTGGTTGGAAACATTTAAATCAAAACAGTCTTTATTCTCCATAAAAATTCCAATCCAAGAAGCACATGTTACATTAATATAATGATATGATCAGAGGGTCTCAGTCATTTAGCGGTCTTCTGATCTTTGGCACTGCCAGAAACTGCATTCTTGGCGGATTGAAAGGCATTTGAAACTGCAGCTGCTGCACCAGCAAGGACCCCGCCGGCTCCAGTCCCTGAATTGGCCCCATCTTTGGTCTCATGAACCACCTCCACCTCCTCCTTTGTGGGTTTTTTGTCTTCCCCTGCCGGTGATCGATAATCAACCGTGTCCACCACCTTGATTTCCACTCCACCTTGCTCCTTTTTCTCTTCAGTTACCTGCAAAACCCAACCTAATTAATCACAACAAAACTACAATGAATCCAAATACAAATAAAAAAACATATGGCATAAAAGAAAACTATGGGTTAAATTTCTATACTTTCGGGGTACTCATGTTGCAAAATTCAACTTTGGCTGTTAGTTATATGAAATGAAATCAGCGGGCAAAGGCACATACATATAGTTTTAGTTCGTCGACCTCAAGACTACCAGGTGCTGACACGTGCCCTGTGAGCTGTCCGTTTTGTGTCCACGCATCTGAATCGTCTATCAGTACAAAGCATGTGAATTTGTGACGGTGGCTAATTCACCACAAGATTTTGTATATCGTTGAGCCAATGGCAATCTTGCACCTGCTATATAATATGGGACTTTGATTCTTCTGCCGACGTTAACTTTCTGCTAATGGATAAATGAACTCAAAAGCCCATACCCATATGAAGGTTCAAATAGGCCCAATAGGTCACTAATGATTTTATGGAGACCCAACCCAATAATTGTTTTTGGACACCCAAATTGTATTCACAAAGTTACAAGCGGTGGGGGTTTCGAATCTAGGATGACTGGGTAATGAAGGGAGTGCCTTGACCACTTGCGCTACTATCGTCCTCAAACAAAAATATTAGTTATATATTAGAAATAAATATTCTACAAATTAGGAACGGCAAATTTTAAGAAGTTTCTAATATGGGTACATTTCTCAAGAGTGTTACCATTTTGGCACATCAGATTAAAGGTGATGCCCAAAAGAATTAAGAAAAGAACGAGCTAACTTGATCCCCAGGTGGACCTCAGATATGGTAGTGAGGTGGAGGTCATCTTCTTTCAGACGCAGGCCTTTTGCATCAACACATTCGACATTGCCTAACTTGACACCAAGCTGACCTTTCCTCACTACATCTACAAACTGCCCTTCTCCTGATGCCAATGCTACCTGCAATCCACAATCACCATGCATGTCACAACAATACATTTCCGCAATGATTTTGGCACTTCAAATCTTACTGAAAAGAAAAATTCTTGGCACAAGTATTATTTCCTGCATAAACTTTTTAAAATAACTTGGTTTTTTTTTTTGGATTAAAAAAACAAGAGCAAAGTGCAGGAGTTAGGCAAGTTGGACATATAGAGTGACTCGGCCCTAAAGTAGTTTACACTAAGAAAAAAAAAAAAACAGGACACAAATGATGCAAACCTGGATGACAGGAAGATTTGGATTCTTAAGATCACAACGCAGGTCCATAACAAGCCTTTCGAAATTCCCTTTATACCCCTCAGCATCCACTCTGTTCACGGTGTCACTCTCTCCCTGGTACCACAAAACCGCTCTGATAACTCCACCGTCCCTGACTGACTCGGTGGCTCGTCTCACCAACTCGTTATACAACCGAGTCCCTCGAGCCCACTCACCGATTCTCGTCCCACCCACAGCGCAGGGAACCAGACCCAAGACCCCAAATCTTGAGCCCCTGGCTCTGAGAACCTCATCGGCAAAAGCCATGCCTGGCCCAACCCCACATGTCTTGCCCACATCAATGTCAGCGTGGAGCGGCTCATGTGCTTGTTCCCATCTGAGTTGAGCACTGAGTCGGACGATTGACGATCTGGGCTGGCACTCGGGCGGGACATTGCCGTGCCATTTGCCTCCACTGACGCCTCCTCGTCCTGCCATGTTGCTCTGGCCTGCGAGGATGAAGATGTTCTTGTTGCCAGCACAAGCGCCTACATTGAATTGGGTTGCTGCTAGCAATAGAGAAAATAGAGTAGCCAATAAAACCATGGCCATTTTCTATGTGGGTTTTGTCTCACTCTGCTGCTTGCTTACTCTGTGTGAGCAGAGGCGGCAGAGTTGTTTTTCTTCATGCCTCGCACAGAAATTATTGCTCGTGCTATCTTTCTTTTTTTGTGATTTTATATTGGGTCGCAGTTCACGTGGAGTAAATGATGAAAATTTGAGCACAACTTTTCCAAATGGGGCGGTAATTACATTTGGCATGGCAGTGAAGCTCAAGTGATCACAACGTTTACCGAATGGAGAATGGCCGGCACATAAAAAAAATAAAAAATAAAAAAGGAATGATGTGTGTAGAGTAATATCCCATATTTATTTAAACAAGCAATATTATGGTTTTGGTAATTTTCCGTATTATCAATTGATTTTAGGTTGAATATACTAATTTATTGATAAAAGGGTATATTAACTAATTTTAGCATCATAAATATGGATTTTGGGAAAAAGAAAAATCATAAATTTGGATTGGCAGCTTGAATTAATATCTTAGGTGGGAAAGTGGACTGCAGAGAGTATTGTTAGATTTTTTTGAACCCAAGCAATGATTTGATTATCATTAATTTCCTCCAAAATTCACGGTGTTTGACCAGATTGATGCTTATTCAACAACCGGTAGGTAGATTCAAGACTGTGACCCAAAAAGACAAAGCAAGAGTATGTGGATTGGGCTCTAAGAAGGGCACTGAGAAAGCTCATTTCAGCTTGTTAGGTGAGCTAAGCAGCTGTCTTAACATTCCAATGAAATCTGATTGACACACATATGTATAAATAGGCCATAGCTTCCTACTTACTTCAAAAAAACTGTCATAATCTTGATCTATATATGTAGTTGCCCTTCCTTAAAACTGTCATAATATCTAGATATTAGAATTTGAAATATGCTATCGTCAATTGCGCGTGGAAATTATTGAGTGTGGCACCCATTACGGGTGCATGACTCTTATCACTGATGCTATCACATCTCCAAAAATTGAAATATATGGCATGGAGTACAGGGCATTAGTTTGGCCTTTACCCTAAAGCCAAACAATTTGAATTTTGGACCCTACGACGAAGGAAGGAACTAACAAGTTAGCTTATGGTTATGCTACAAATTTTCAGAAGCAGAAAAATTACCAAATTGGAAACAAAATTAGAAAGTGTTCTAGGAGCATCACTGGTACCGGTAGTGGAGGAGCTTGGCAGAAATTGAAGATATGCAGCAGCCAGCATTTGGCCAAGCCGAACCTGGGCTGGGGTGGTGAGGTGCAAGCCATCAGGTTCCAATGGCAAACCCTTGGCGTCAACGGTTCGCACGTTTAGAAAGTCAACTCCCAGTTGGGCTTCCCTAACTATATCTATGAAAGCTGCTTCTTCCCCAGATGCTAGAGCCACCTACAAATGTGTCACAAAAATGAACGACATTATTTGATTTATTTGGTTTCATAAAACCAATGCTTGCTAGCTAGGTTGCATGCATGCAGATACCCATAACTTGTAACTGAATATTTTTAATGAATGTAACTGAATATTTTGTTTCGTAAAACCAATGCTTGCCTAGCCTATGATATGATCAATTCTTTCTGTCCATTTCAATTCTGCTTGGAAATGCTTTGATTTTAAATAACTACTAAAATTATACATGAAAATTAGACGGTTTAGATCATTAAAATACAATGCATTATGGGCTGTACAAGAATGTCCCTCAAATATAAATGGCCCAAATTAAGAATACCAAGTTGTACTAGGTTTCATAGGTATGGTCCAAATTAAATATACCTTACCTACTGCGGACATAAGAAAGAAGCATATAAAATTAATAAATTATGTAAATTTTGATTGAAGTACCAAATGGCATGTGATATGAAGCTTTTTGATCCAAGATTGAAACTAAAAACCCAAGTAACAGAATTTTTAGATAAGAAAAGGAGTGAATTAAATTAAGTAATTAATTAATGGTACCTGGATTATTGGGAGAGCCGGAGATTGCAGATCCAAGCGGACGTCCCCAAAGAAAGTTTCCACTCTGTTTTTGTAAGACTTGGCGTCTTCTCTGTTAGCCGTATCGCTCTCACCCTGATACCAGAGCAGTGCTCTGATCGTACCTCCATTGTTCAACGCAGCCTTGGCTCTCCTGATCATCTGATTGTACAAGAAAGAACCCCGTGCCCAATGGGTTATGTTGGTCCCACCCACTGCACAGGGCACTAAACCAATCACGCCACTGGCGCCAGAGCGGTTAGCCACCAAGATCGCCTTGGCAAAGGCCATGCCGGGTCCAATCCCATTGGTCTTTTTCGCATCGATGTCGGCGTGGAGAGGCTCACGTGCCTCGATCCACGTGAGGTCAGCGCTGAGCCGGAGGATGGACGGGTTGGGGCGGCACTCTGGCGGAACGACGCCGTCCCAGGTGGCGATGCCTGTGACAGTGTCGTTTACGACGCCCCCCCGTCCCGCCATGTTGCTCTGCCCGGCCAGAATGAATATGTTTTTCGTGCCTTGCTCTGTTTTTTGTTGTTGTGGTTGGTGTGGGTGGGTAGTTGGTTGAGATGCCGAGCAGGCTTGGGCCACAAGGGAGAAGAAGAGCAAGGCGAAAAGCAGCATCGTGGGGACAGAGTGGTGTGGTGTGGGCTCTCTCTCTCTCTCTCTCTCTCTCTCTCTCTCTCAAAAGTTGGAAGCTCCTCCCATTTTTGAAAGCAAAAGGCTTTGCTTCTGATAAGGTCATATGATTCTTCATTGGAGGAAAGAATCTTAGTCCATATCCAATAAACCTTTCTTCTCTTAATTCTTTTTAAATCTTAACTCCCGATTAAAGAAAACAAAAATAAATGGATCATTGAATTTGGAATTTGAGCTGACCCGGAGCCTGCACAAGGTCTAAGTCAATGCTCAAATAATGCCTAGCCAGAATGATGCCGCCCACTGTTGAATGGTACCTTAGCAGCATTTAGGAACATTTATCTCTTCTTCGCTTGCTGGGTGTGAGCCCATTTGAAGGTGAAGCAAAACTAGGCCCATGCACTTGTTTACTGGACTGCAAATAAGTCTTCTGAGAGTGCAAACAACAATCTTTTCTATTTCCCTCCACGAGGAGGTGTATAATATTATTAAGTTTGTTTGAGGTTCTCAATATTTTTGTTTCTTTAAAACGTCTTATTGGAATAATTGTGCATGAAGACTCTTCAACCGTTGGATATTATGACATGCTATAGTTAGTAAGATCAAAACACGCCCTCTCAGTTAATCAACCTACTACCTGATTTGCAAACTAAATCTTGATAATGTCATAAGAAATAAGAGGAACGTTAGCTATCTTCCATTTTATTTTTCATCAGACAAAACTTTACGTGGACTTAGCTACTCAGGCGAAATCATTAATTTGTGACAAAATCCAGCTCTACAAGGGCCTGGATATAGCAATTAACCATCAAAGCAAAGGAACCTGAGGAGCGACGAGTGTTCTACGTCATTTACTAGGGTTTATGTTTATCGAAGAAGACCCTGAAGTTCACAGTGCATACATGACTTTTTTCACCACGTACAAGTTGTTTATATCCCGCAAATTAATACAACCCTATCACCACCGACGGATCCAATTCGTATATAGAGAGAGGCACTTGTTAGACAAATATGAGTGCTACAAATACAAAGGTGAGGACATAACAGAAAAAATGAGTCTGCCCTGGAAATCGCTGCTTAAAAATGGCATCCAACACATAAAGGGACAATACATGTGAGCTTGCTCAACGCCAGACACCAAAAATCCAAAACCATCCAACGCCTAAAAACACAAGTGGGATATATTATCCATCAACTTGATGTGATGACTGTACTTACGTATATGAAAATAGTGGAGAAGATCGAATTAACCCAAATAACTATATCATGGAAGGAGGTTAATCAATAAAAAACAATGTGTTCTTCCAAAATGTACAGTTAAAGATCCGTATGCTCTAACATACGGGTACGGCAAAATAAATATCTTTCTATGATTTTATCTAATTTTCAAAAAATATATTGTGATTCTAAATCGGTGTTATATAAACTGGTACGACAACATGTACATACATAGTTGATCTTTCTATTCTGTGACATGTTATTTTTGGATCACGTACTCTCTGACTATTATTATAAGACTCAATTTTTTTTCTAACTAAAAGAGAAAAAAGACCGAACCTCTCATTTTCAGAGCCAAAAACATTGAGCCGAGTCTAGTTGCAGTTAAAACCTAAAAGACGAGTACAATTGTCCCGCAGATATTAAACCCAATGAAGAAGGTATTGCTTGTAAAGAATCCAAAGCATATGGTGTTGCAAAAAAGCTGTGCAATTCAATGTCAATGAATTATATATATATATATATATATATATATCTCTATCCACCAGTGCAGTGCCCCCACATTCTGGAATAATATTCGTACCCGTAAATTAATTCCAACCTTAATTAACAAATCACATGGATCGCATGTATGAGCATACCAAAATTAATTAAACAATATCCCTCGTTATTATTATGATTTTAATTGGGATATTTTGTTGCCAACTTGTCTTTAAAAAAAATAAAGAAAAAACCGCAGCAAATCAAAATCCACTACTTAAGTGAGGCGTGCACTATGGGCCCTTGGCTAACTATAAAACGACGGACGTTCAATTAACAAAACGCATTCACATTGCAATTTGCATTATAAATCAGTGGCTCCTCCAACACTGGCGGCCATCAGTACCTTGGGCAGGTGAGGACTTGACCGTTACTTTGGACTTTTATATTCATTTCATCAAGTGGTGGCCGTGGGGTGTGGAGGTGCGGTCCTCACGTGCGGTGCACTCGTGTGGCAGACGAGGTCACGTGAGGAGTACGGGTAAAGGACAGGGTTAGGTAGGTGCGTGGGAAAAGACCGGTGCGGGTTGGCACGTGAGAGAGCGTGGGTAACCGTAACAGTGTGCGTGCATACGTGGATTAAAAAATTATAGACAGCTGTTTCCCGAGCAACGAATTTTGCATGTTGAAGTTGAGAGAAACTGTTGAAGATTGGGGACTAGTCACCCTCCTCCTCCCCCACTCCCTCTTTTTCTTTACTTTCTTGTTGTTGTTGCTTTCCTCTCTTTGCTTTTCCGTTTTTTCTGTTTCTCTTTTCCCAAATTCACTTCCACGCTCCTGCCTTCATGTCCCTTACACGCAACTAATAATTTGGCAAATATATACGTTACAATTCTACTTTAACATATATGAAATTTTAGCAATACTCCCGTTTAAATTTTAACATTTTAAACATATATCATTATATATACGTATTACACTTTGCTCTCTGAACTTTCAATTCGGTTTTTCACTCATCCTAATATTTAAGAAGAGTGTTAATGCCCTGGCAACCCGTCCATCAGGTATGTTACTAACTATTTTATGTTAGTTTTCAAAACATGTGAATGTGCCCTATTTCATCAAATATGTTACAATTCTGAGATTATTTTGAGTTATTGAATTCAATTTTATAATTCGATTGAACATAATTTAGTTGAATGATAATTGAAGATGAAATTTAAGTGTTATAGTATAGGATAAATATTTTATAATAAAAAAATTAGAGATTCGGAGTGGGTTTGGGAGGTAGTCCACAAGAATGGGTATTCCTCAAAATTATCTTTTATCGGGGATAAGGGCGGTGATGGGGGCTACCATCCTCAGGCATGTCGACACATTTTAAAATATTAAAAGGCCTAAACATCAAATTTAAGATTAAAAGGGTAAAATAAAATAGAACAATTGAAGAAACATTACTACTTTAAAGTATAATATGACGGTGTTAAGATGATATTGAAAATTTTATCCAAATAACCGCTTCAACAATCCAATGTACCTAAATTCAATTATTTTGTAGATAGTAGGTTAGTGACAACTAACATATTGTTTGTTTATGGTTAAATGAAAATACAGACTAGCTATAATACGTCACACCAGACTATATTGTTGTCAAGGCATTACTTTATATATAAAAAGATTACATTTCTATTAATGATGAGATTGGTTGTAAGTTGTAACACGTTACTATATTATTCCTAAGACGACCTCCACCAGATTCAAATTTAATTTCCAGATAAATATAACAAAGTCCAAACGGACGAAGCAACCAGGAAGGGAGCAAACAGCATAGCAATAAATTAAGCTGGTTAGACGGTGGAGTCGGTTTTGGCAGTTCAGGGAGCGTGACTGACACGTGTCGGTGGGGGACATATGCAGTTAGGGGTGGGGAGGGGCCACTGTCCACTGGAGTGTGGGCCCGGGTTTTACAGGCTGGGCTGACAGAATTTCAGTACCGTTCCTCCCCCGATTCTGCTACTCAACTTTGTCGTTTTGTGATCCAGCTCGACACTTCCGTGCGTCCGTTTCCCATTCCCATTAAAAAATATCCCCCCCCCCCCCCCCCTCCCCGCCAAAATGCTCGCCAGCCTGGCTTTTGGTCAAAGTCATCCATCCGCTTACGCTCCCGTCCAATTCCAACCCCACCTCCCAACTAAACCGAACCGTACTCTTCTTTTGATTAAGCTTTAATCTTAATTTTAATTCTCAAAAAATTAAAAAATTTCCGATAAGATCACTCTCTTTATCTTAAAACCCACGTTTGTTTTCAAATTAAGCATTTAAGGGGAAAAAAAGAAGAAGTTAACGTCCGCTCCCCAATCACCGTTTAACTTCCAAAACGGTCATTCAACATTTAAATCCCGTGGTTTTAGAGACGTGGTGGGAACCCCTCACTTCTCAGTTATAGTTACTGAATTTAATGAATATTGTTAAACGGTAAATATTCAAATTAATAAGAAATTATACGGGAAAAAAATTAATGAAATGGACGTTGATGATTGAGGCTAGTCAAGATGCATTCAACTTGAGGATGTGCATGTGGGCCTACCTTTGATCATCATCATCGTCTAGGAGCCTCTTGTTCAGCTTTGAGATGACTTTACAAGATTCTAGTGTGTGGAAAAGAAATAGTTAGAACAGTGGGGGGAGAGAGTAGGCAATTAGGCAAAGCTAATTTTGGTTTTCACTTTTTTGTTTGTTTGTTTTTCTTATTTTAAAAATAAAATAAAAAATAAAAAAAGCGAAAACAGATGGAGTGATTATATTTTCTACGTGTAAGTTGGAAGGGGTAGGAAGCGACGCGTGTTAGTTTGACAGCTGTATGCTAGTAACTGCCTTGCCTGGAAGAATCCCCACGCGCAACGGCTAAGACCGGTCATTCGCACCGGCTATAATCGGTCACCTCTATCCTTCCGTATATATACCCTACCTGTAACACGCCCTTCTCTCTCAGAACAAGGTGAGGCTCCGCCTCCACCACCTCCTTCTTAAACCCTTCTCTCTCTTGTACAAAACTTTCAACTGAAATTAAATTATCCTTTTTATTAATTTTCTTAGATTTGTTTTCATTTTTTTAGCTTAAATAATTTAGAAGAAGAAGAAGAAGGTTAAGGACTTTCTATGGCTTCCACAAAGAAACTAGCGGATCGGATAAAGGGTCCGTGGAGCCCCGAAGAAGACGAAGCGTTACAGAAACTGGTGAAGAACTATGGCCCCAGAAACTGGTCTCTGATCAGCAAATCGATACCTGGTCGATCTGGCAAGTCTTGCCGTCTACGGTGGTGCAACCAGCTCTCACCGGAGGTGGAGCACCGCCCTTTCAGTCCTGATGAGGACGATACTATAATCCGGGCCCACGCCCGGTTCGGGAACAAGTGGGCCACCATCGCTCGCTTGCTCAATGGTCGCACCGATAACGCTATAAAGAACCACTGGAACTCCACGCTCAAGCGCAAATGCTCATCCATGTCCGAAGATTTGACCCCGGACGTCCATTCCCATCCGGCTCACAAACGATCCGCCAGTGTCGGTGCGGTTACGGCTGTTTCGGGTCTTTATTTGAACCCGGGTAGCCCGTCCGGATCAGATATGAGCGATTCTAGTCTGCCCGGTATTGTGTCGCCGACTCAAGTTTTCAGGCCTCTTGTGAGAACCGGACCCCTCATTGCTCCGCCGATGGAGGCCTCGTCTTCGGCTGTCGATCCACCGACCTCGCTCAGCCTCTCGCTGCCCGGATCTGACTCGAGTGACGGGTCGAATCACTTGGCGTCCGGGTTCGGATCCAACCCGGGGGTGAGCCCGACCTCGATGGTACAACAACCGCAAGAGGCAGCAGCCGCCGTGGCGGGAGCCCAGCTGCCACGTCAGAGCAACCAAAACAGTGAGATGGGGTACGATCAGCAGTTCTTCAGCTCAGAATTCTTGGATGTGATGCAGGAGATGATCAGAAAGGAAGTGAGGAACTACATGTCTGGGGTTGAGCAGACGGGGCTGTGCATGCACACCGAAGCCATTAGAAACGCCGTCGTAAAGCGTATTGGGATTAGCAAAATCGAGTAGCGGCAGCAACCGAATAGAATGACGTAGTAGTCCTAGTATTGAGATCATCGAGATGATCCAGAGTCCGACCCGGAACCAAAAGCTTGGAATTAGCCCAAAAGCAGCATGAATTCTGTTAATTAAATTTCCGTCAATTTCCTTTTTTTATTTGGGGCCTTTTTAAGTTGTAGTGAAAATAATTTTGGTAGTGTACAGAGGGACGAACTAGGGGTGGGCACTCAAACCGGCAAACCGGAAATCCGAGCCGAACCGTACCGAACCAAACCGGAAAAAAACCGAGTTGACCAAAAAGTCAAAAACCGGTCAAAAACCGAACCGGACTGGTTTGGACCGGTTCCGGATCCGGTTCCATGTCTTCAAAAACCGAACCGGGCCGAACCGAACCGGTGAAACTAAAAAAATATATAATTTCAATATATATTTATATTTAATGCTATATTTTTAATTTCACTAAAAAAAACCTAATATTTATTCAAGTTCAATGTCAAAATATCTCTCTTTTCTTACTTTAATATTTATTTTTTATATGAAATTGAGTAATTTGTTAATTTTCAAGTAAAAAAATAATATTTCAGTTGAGAATTGTATTAAAAAATAATTTAAAAAAATAATTTTTATAATCCGGTTCAAAACCGAACCGAAACCGGAACCGGATCGAAACCGGTTCAAACCGAACCGGACAGTTTTTGAAATTTTTTTTATTAAAACCGAACCGAACCAAACCGGATGAATAGTACCGGATCGGTTCTAATTTTAGGCAAAAACCGGTCCAAACCGAACCGTGCCCACCCCTAGGACGAACTGCGGATTATGATGGGGCTTTTCTCATATGATAAAATGGAGGCCAACTGGGTGGATGGAAATTGGGCTATCTGGGAATCTTGTTTCTCTTCAATTGGAAAATTAAATTTCTAATTAAAAATGGAAAAATTGAAGAAATAATAACAATCTTAATTGAAAGAAAATTCAAAGCTGTGAAGTCTTTGTAGTCTTATGGAGATGAAATGGTGACAGCTCAAGTAAACGCAGTTGTCAACGGTTTAATGTGGCTGTGGCCCAGTCTGGTCATCTTGTTTTCAGATCTTGTTGATTTGGATTTGAATCACAATGGGAATTCTCAGCCACTGGCCTGGGTGGGTATGTCGACTATAAATACAATTTGTCACGCCGTTGACATATTCTATATTTGTTAAGAGATTTGGGAAATACTTTTGAGAGATTCAATTTAATACAATTTTAGATTTTAAATGATTTTAAAAGAGTTTTAAAGTTGATGGAGTTTAATTGAAATTTAATTGAGTTTGACTGAATTTTATAAACTCCACATAGATTTTGACTGAATTCGTGTATAGGTTTAAACTGAGTTTGTTAGTGTTTTATTATTGATTTTAATGGAGTTTATAGCACGAAATAAACATAGAGTTTAAGGGTGATGGCGATGGTGGTTTGTGGGTAATGGTGGAGGAGGTAGTAGGGGAGGAGGTGGGAGTGGTAGTGGTGGTGGTGATGGGAGTGAGGTGGTGGTGGAGGTGGTGGCGGTGGGAGTGGCGGCGGCGATGATGGCTATGGTGGTGGTGATAGTGGGGCTGATAGTGGGGGTGGCAGTGAGAGTAAAGATGGTGGTGTGGTGGTGGCTGTGGTGGTGATGGTTGTGGCGGTGGTGGTGGTGACAGTGGGGGTGATGGTGGGGTTGGTAGTGGGGGCGGTGGAGGCGGTGGTGATGCTGGGGGTGGTGGCGATGGTAGTGATGGTGGCGGCGACGATGATGACTGTGGTGGCGGCGGCGGCAGTGGCGGTGGTGATAGCCATGATAAGATGGTGGTAGTAGAAGTGGTGAAATCATATATTGAGAATAAAAATAATATATCTATCAAAATCTCTTGGGGAAGCAAAAAATTTTCATGACCTAAAATTAGTCTATAATCAAACCAAATCCACCACTTTTTGTATTTCCTTTAAAATGAATGAGTTTTTGAATACACCCGAACTTTTATGAAGTCTTTTAAAGTCGCGATTGAATACATCCAATTTGAATGAAGTTTAAAAAATCAAAATTGAATACACCAAGAATGGTATAGACTTCTATAAATTTATGATGAAATACACCTAAACTTTGAAACTTCTTTAAAATCTTTTGAAATCTAAATTGAATACACCCTAAATGTCACACTTGCTCTGTTAGGCTTTGAGAAATTCGACATTCATTCCCTGCTAATGCAAATTTTGATTTAAGAAAAATGAAGACCATACAGACATCCCAGCATATATTATAAACATGTCACCTTTCCAATCAATTATTTTCATGATGCAGAAGCATCTCAACTACTTGACTCATGGTAGGTCTTGCATCTCTGTCTTCCTCTAAGCATTGAAGAGCCACTTTAACAAGCATTTCAAGTCTACCCTGTTCATAATCTGCTCCCATCCGACTCTCTGTCTTTGTAAATGCACCATGCATCTTCTCCTTCACCCATGTAACCATCATCTTTTTCTGGGTCTCCCCTCCACTTTCTATTGCTTGAACACTTTCGGCTGGGCTTTTTCCAGTCAGCATTTCCAGCACAACAATCCCATAGCTGTAAACATCTACTTTGGAAGTGATGGGCATGTTGTGAACCCACTCTGGTGCCATGTAACCTCTGGTTCCTCTTATTTTTGAGAAGTTTGAGTTGCTGACCTCATTTCTGTTCAGTAGCTTGGACAAACCAAAATCAGCCACTTTTGGGTTGTAATTAGAGTCCAAGAGTATGTTCTGAGGCTTCACATCACAATGCAAAACCCATTCCAAACATTCTTCATGTAAATAAGCTAGTCCTTTTGCTGTGCCCACAGCAATTTCAAACTTTGTCTTCAAATCAAGCACCTCGGAAGATAACTTCTCCGCCAAGGAACCATGCTCCATGTACTCATACACCAAAAGCCTATGCTTTCCTTCCGCACAATATCCCCACATCTCAATTAAGTTCATGTGGTACAGCTTCCCAATAAGGCTCACCTCTGCAAGGAACTCTGCTTCCCCTTGGTTAGCACCATTCAATTGCTTGATTGCCACGATTCGTTGATCAGACAATACGCCTTTGTACACAATTCCTCCCCCTCCCCTGCCAATCTCTTCTTTGAAACCTCTTGTGGCCTTTTTCAACTCTGAGTAACTGAATCTTCGGAATCCAGTGGCAGCTTGAAGGTAGCCTTGTGTAACTACATCTGAATCTTCTTTCTCTTCGCCTCTTCGAGCCACAAAGTACCACACAACAAAGATACAAACAATCTCAAATCCTCCCAGGCCAGATGCAAATTTCACCATAAACTTGACAGAACCATTTTGTTTGCCTTTTTCATATGTTCTGTCAAGCTGGCTTGTGAGCTTGCTTGAGCACATATTGGATTCTTTTGTGGCAGCATTATAGGAAGAAAGGATTGATTTGGGCAGTTTCAGATACAGCTCTCCTTGAAAGCCCGGGGCACGGTATCCATTTCGAAATTGGGTCTTGGGATAACAATTATGATGACCACCACCAAACTTGTAGTGAAAACCTGGACAGTCGCACAACTCCAAGCATAAAGCTTTGCACTTTTCTAAGGTTGTATTAACAACGATCGAGAAATCATATCCGTAATATTCAACCCTTGGAAGGTACATAAAATCAAACTGATCACGATCACTACTTTTGCAGGACAAATTCAAACCATCAGTTGCAGGTTGACATCCATAAGCCCAATCAAATTTGTTTCTCATCTCATAGCCTGGAAGGCATGAGCATTTTCTGCCAGAACTAGGATCATAGGTGCACAAACCATTGGGCCCACAAATGCCATGAATTTTGCACGGTTGTTGAATGGCTTGCCATGAAACAACCCAAGTATCTCCGGCCTGTTTTCGACTGTACAATCGGAGATTACCATCAACATCTGCCTTCAATCTTCTCTGCAAATTCGTGCCATAATCCGCTGCAATAACAATAAGACCATCTGATGCACTAAAGTTTCCCATGGCATCTAAAACTGCAACTCTAGAGTTGTTGTATGGTGTCCTTCTAGCTTGCAAACTTAGAAGCCAAGGGTCATGCCAGTAAATGCTTGAGACCTCAGGGCCATCGTAGAGAAGGCGAAGAGTGTTGTCATTGTCGAAAAAAAGCGAGTAAAATCCAGATGAATAGTTGGTGAGGCTTCTTGATGAGACAAGCTTTGTGTTCCTAGTAAGTTGTTGTTGAGGTAAAAGGGTATCTGTTGGTGAAGCAAAGCTTTCCCACAAAGCAACACCCTTGAGAGTTTGCAGAACAAGATTGCCATTGTCGTTGAGACTTAATCGGTCTAATGAATTTGAAACAGTGTTGGAAGACCAAATGGTATATTTCCCAGCATCGGTTAGAATAAGATTACCATTTCCTTGCAGGGTGAGCTTGGAGCTCTTACCGTTGACTGGCTTGTCACGATTTGCTATCCAAACCACGGTGAGGTTTTGAGCTGGGGCGGCTGGCTCTGTGTACCATATTCCAAAGCAATACGCATTTTTGCCTACCGGAAAAAATCCGGCTGAAAATAGACCATTTGGTGAGGTCAAAGTATCAGCTTCATTTTCCACTGACAGAGATGAGCCCAGGCTCAAATTGTTGGATGCTGATGATGCCAGTAGAGAAAACTGTGACAGAAAAAGAAGAGCAAGGCACAAAAATGTAGCAGCCATGGGTTTCATTGAAATCAAAGTAGGTAATTAGCAAATGAATGTAGTCTAATCCCAAAGAAGCAAAAGATTTTGCATATAAAAGTATAAGGTTGCAACTTGCATGAAGGCGTTTGAACTATATAAAGGCTTTTGGTTTAATATGTAGTCCTTTGACCATTCGTGTGTTTTGGGTTGTAGCAATGGCAGCCGCCGCGGTTGAAATGTTGTCGTTGGGGAGAATTAAGCATCTGCCTTGGATTAAAGATCATGCAAATTGCGCCAATGGGTCCACACCACAGCCGTGTGCATTCCCCCTTCCCTCATCGCACTTAGGATTGAACACCAGTGGCCCCTCATGGGCCATGGCGCTTAGGTTTCTTTCCTCTAATCCAACCAAAAAAAAGATTATGCAAATTGCATATCCTACAGTTGAAATGAATTAAAAAAAAGAGAGAAGAAAATAATAATTATTCATGCATGAAATAAGAAAACACGTGATTATGAGCATTGTAGCCGTTAGACTTATGTTCTTCCAAGTAGTGGAAATAATGAGGAGGCAAGCACTGGGAAGGTGCTTTTAAATGGCGCCTCTGAAATATTAAAATATATTGAGCAGTATCTTTGACTATAAAAAGTTTTCAGATACACTCTTCAAACAACAAAGGGTGGGCTCAAATCACAAATTGAAATAATGAAAAACATAATGGTTCAAATTATTTGGGTTTCGACTTCAAATTATATTGTAGCATAATCAAACGAAACTATTTTATCTTTATAGCAAGCAATTAACCAAAGATTTATCTTCTCTTACAAATATCAAACCAAAGTTGATACTGCAAATTGAACAATACTTCATTCTTACCTTATAGTCAAATTCGAATGGTTTAGGAATTTTGGTTTTTGGTATTAAATAGTTGATTAAGTCACACGTTAATATAGGTGATAACGAATAAAAAAATTTGTCAGTGTAAAAAATAATGAAATTAATATAAGTGATTTGGTTCGTTTAAACGATTTCCAAATATGCTAAATCAAATCGAATCAAACTAATTGTGGGTTAAGAACTTTAATATTTATTTGTAGAGTGGTCTAATTTGAAGTTTACAAAAGCCCATAAACTTATTGTGCGTCTATTATGAATAGAGTCGTTCTATGTCGTTTTATGGTGAGGGTGATGGGCCTTACCCTTACGTGTCTTTTAGAAGAGGGCAAAGGAAGAGGGGGATCCAAACTTGTTCACACATTTGATATGTGTGGGTTTAGGAAAATTTAATGTTAATTTCCTATTCTTTCAAGGTTCATTGATCCTCAATACTGTGTCAATTAAAAGTTTTAACGAAAGTGACAAACAGCCCTCCATTTCATTGTTTGAATTACAGGTTGATGCATATTCTTAGGCTTCTGCATGTAAAATTTAGGCAAGGAGAATGAGCTAATTATTCGTTCTATACCAGAACAAAGAGCTTATAGATTATCATACTTCAATAATGCAAATTTTATAGATTTGGGCAGAAAGAAGAAATCAAGATATATACATGTATTATTACCAACATCACAGTCAGCTGGTCAGATTGATCTGAGCAGAAGAAGAAATCAAACCATTATTATGAACAAGTCACCCTTAATAATTACAGTAAATTGTTTTCATGATGAAGAAGCATCTGAACCACTTGGCTCATGGTGGGTCTTGCATCTTTGTCTTCCTCTATACATTGAAGAGCAACTTTTACAAGAATTTCCAGCTCACCCTTTTCATATTCAGCTCCTATTGGGCTCTTTGCATCTGCAAATGCTTCATTCATTTTCTCCCTCACCCATGTAGCCAGCATCCTTTTCTGTGTGTCACCTCCACCTTCTACTCCATGAACACTTTCCGCTGCGCTTTTTCCTGTGAGCAATTCCAACACAACAATCCCATAGCTGTATACATCCACTTTGGAGGTGATGGGCATATTGTGAACCCACTCTGGAGCCATGTAACCTCTAGTTCCTCTTATTCTTGAGAAGTTTGAGTTGCTAAACTCACTTCTGTTTAGTAGCTTGGACAATCCAAAATCAGCCACTTTTGGGTTGTAATTAGAGTCCAAGAGTATGTTCTGAGGCTTCACATCACAATGCAAAACCCATTCCAAACATTCTTCATGTAAATAAGCTAGTCCCTTTGCTGTGCCAACTGCAATTTCAAACCTTGTCTTCCAATCAAGCACATTGGAAGATAACTTCTCAGCCAAGGAACCATGCTCCATGTACTCATACACCAAAAGCCTATGCTTTCCTTCCATACAATATCCCCACATCTCAATTAAGTTCATGTGGTACAGCTTCCCAATAAGGCTCACCTCTGCAAGGAACTCTGCTTCCCCTTGGTTAGCCCCATTCAATTGCTTGATTGCCGCGATTCGTTGATCAGACAATACGCCTTTGTACACGATTCCTCCCCCTCCCCTTCCAATCTCTTCTTTGAAACCTCTTGTGGCCTTTTTCAACTCAGAGTAACTAAATCTTCTGAATCCAGTGGCAGCATGAAGGTAGCCTTGTGTGACCACATCATCTGAATTTAATTGATCTCCACCGTTTCTTCTAGTCAGAAAAAACCAAACAAGAAAGACACAAACAACCTCAAGTGCTCCTAGCCCAGATGCGAATTCCAGCATAAACTTGACAGACTGATTTGTGTTGCCTTTTTGGTATATTCTGTCCAGCTCTCTTGTAAGTTTGTCTGAGCAAATATTGTTGGATTCTTCAGCTTCAGTGACATTATAGGCAGAAAGGATTGATTTGGGTAGTTTCACATACAGGTCTCCATCAAAACCAGGCGAACGGTATCCATTTCGTAATTGCATCTTTGGGAAGCAATTATAAAAACCACCACCACCTGAGTCATATTTGAAGTGGAACCCTGTACAGTTTCCTAAATCCAGGCAGAAGTTTTTGCACTTTTCCCAGGTGTAATTATAAAAGATCCCGAAATCGAACCCGTAGATCTCAACGCGAGGAATGAACATAAAATCAAACTGATCACGAGCAGCAATACTATTGTTGTGGGACAGATTAAATTCTGGTTGACAACCATAAATCCAATCATTTTTATTTCTAATCACATAGCCTGGAACACATGAGCATTTCCTACCAAAACTAGGAACATAGTTGCACCAACTATTAGCCCCACAAATTCCATGAATTTTGCATGGTTGCAAAACTGCTTCCCATGTAACAACCCAAGTATCTCCCGGCTGCTTTCGACTGTACATTCGAACATTACCGTCAGCATCCATCTTCACTATTCTCTGCCGCTTTGCACCATAATCCGATGACAAAATGGTGAAATCATCGGATGCACTAAAATTGCCCAAGTTATCAAACTTGGCAATTCTACTGTTGTTGTAAGTGGACCTCCCAGCTTGGATACTTAGAAGCCAAGGATCAGGCCAGTAAATGCTTGAAACCTCGGGGCCATCGTAGAGAAGGCGGAGAGTGTTGTCATTGTCGAAAAAGAGTGAGTAGAAGCCAGAAGAATAGTTGGTGAGGCTTCTTGAAGAGAGAAGCTTGGTGTTCCTTGTAAGTGGTTGGTGAGGTAAAAGGGTGTCTGTTGGTGAAGCAAAGCTTTCCCACAAAGCAACACCCTTGACAGTGAGTAGAACAAGATTGCCAGTGTCGTTGAGACGCAATTGGGCTAATGAAGCTGAAACAGTGTTGGAGGACCAGATGGTGGATTTGCCGGCATCTGTGAGAATAAGATTTCCGTTTTTTTGGAGGGTGAGCTTGGAGCTCCTACCGTTGACCGGCTCATCACGGTTTGCCATCCAAACCACGGTGAGGTTGTGAGTTGGGGATGGCTCTGTGAACCATATTGCAAAGCAATATGCATTTTCACCTACTTGAAAAAACCCAGCTGAAAACATGCCATTTGGTGAGATCAAAATATCAGCTGGATTTTCCACAGAGAGAGATGAGCCCATGCTCATTGTACTATAGGATGCTGATGATCCTAATTGAGAAAATAGTGTCAACAAAAGAAACAAAAACACCATATAGGCGTCCATGATTGATCACATAACGGTGCTACAGAGTTTTTGCCAAATATTCTGATCCCCAAAGAAGCAAAGACAGTTGCATTTATAAAAAGGAAGGTTACAACTTGTATGAATTTGTGACGATTGGTCTGGAAGGTCAAACACTTATATGTGTATATGATATGATATAATGTATGTCACGATGTGTTCGACTTGGTCCACTGGACTATTTTGTTTGATTTAGATAAAAAATGAGATATCATAATTGCACAATCAGACGTATCGACGTATACAAAATATCTTACATAAATATAGTATTTGTGACATGACTCATCTTTATCCAAAAAAACATTAAAATAATTGATCTCCTGCTCATAACGAAGCTGCTAACGAAAGAAATTCTATAGCTGCTTGGTCGTTGCCGCCAGCGTAGAAAAACTAAGGTTGGGACAAACTAACTACCATTGATATGATTGAAAACTACCCAATTGCATTTGCTTCTATTAAACTAATAAGATTAAGAATAAGAACAAAGAATTGGTCTTGGGTGCTACAAGAGACCACGCAGTAGCTACCATGGCAGCACCCTCAAAGGAAATTTGACTGAGAATTCATACTTCTTCATGCTCTAAAATGTCAAAATTTAGACCTCGAACGCCAGAATGCAAAACTTCGCCCAGACTTCAACATGCCAAAGTTCAAATCCAGAACTTTAAAAAAAATAAATAAATAAATAAAGGCTTTATCACCTAGGCCCAATATGCTTGGACTTTATATAAACTTGGGTCTTTTCTGTCTTTGTTATTTTCTCAACCCAGCCCAAGGTTCTTTTGGATCAGACCCATAAATTCTATATATACTAAAACCCAGTGCAACTAAACACTGTAACTAAATACAGTGAATTAAAATAATATAATAAATATAAATATTAGATCGGTACGAGTTTTCGTCGGGTTAGGAATATTGTTTCCGTTAACCAAACCAAATATCTCGGTATGGATCGGATAGGAATAATTAAAATTAAAAAATAATTATTTAATCAAACCAAACCAAATCGTCGGTACGATCAGTACGCGAATAATTCGGATGAGATGCCCACTTCTAGAATAACCCATTAATAAATGGGAGAAACTTAAGCAAAGTCTTCATCTTCGATGAACCTCCCAACCTCCCTCAATGTAACGATCTACTTCTCTAAATCACCAAACTACAAGTTCTGCACTACATCTTATTTTATTTTATTTTTAGAATACAAAAATTGTAATCCATTCCATACTTGCATGGAAATTATATTATATATATATTAAAACCCAATGCAACTAAACACTGTAGCTAAGCACAATGAATTTATGAAAATACCTTTATTTTAAGCTGTTCAGCCAACTGTAAAATCATGGTTTTGCCCTTGGCTATTATTTTGTGTTTTTCCCGTTTTGCCCTCTCTTTCCTTCGGATGTAACTAGTGGCTGTTTAGGGTTGAGAGGCGTCTGGTTCGATTTCAACTGGCTGGTTGGAGAGCTACAGGGGTAAAAATGGGAGAGCTGGGTTGGTTCTTCGATGTCTACATCTGGAGGCTTCGACTGTTTTACACAGCCATCTGCACAGACCATCAATTTGCATTTTCATTGCTCTGATTTTCCAAGGTGCTCACTTTCCGACTCCCTTGGGTTCTATCAGGAAGGGGATTGAATCTCACAGATTAGCTCAGGTATTTCCATCGTTCTTATTATTAATTTTTTTAATCAATTGTCGATTCAATGACTTTGCTCTCTTGGAGAAATCTTAGAAATGGAAATCATTCCCAATTTCTGTTTTAATTGCCGATAAAACACTGGAAAGCAAAGACCAAGCGTGCTTTAAAAATAAAATAAAAAATTTATTTTTTAATCTGCTTTTGGTTGCTGTATCCTAAATATGGAGAAAAAAATTAATGATAAAACACAAGGAAAAAAGAAGTGAAGATTTATCAGGTTTTGACAAAATAGAAATTGGGAATGATTAACCAGCAACCATACTGATAAAGTGCCATCCTCCCTTGTTTGTGTACTCTCTTAATGGTTCGTGAAACTGTAGTGAAGTATCTGAAATTCAATTTGGTTTAACGATATACCACTTTAAATTTCTCTATCTAATTAATATCTTAGTTTGAGATATGCAATAGATTTCTTAGGTTCTGACTTCAGATCTCTTTGCACGATGTGATTGTTAGTTATAGTGTTAGATATGGAATTGATTTTTAGGTTCTGACTTCTGATAGCATTACGGTATTACTATAGGCATCTATAGTATGGAATTGATATCTTCTTGGTTGAATTACTTGCTATTTACTCATGAGATTTGCAGTGTTGGATACTAATGATTGATTTGATTGGAAGCTACAGATTTTGAAATGAGGTATTTCTTCCTTAAAAATGTATTGGGTTTATCAATTATTTGTTTGATAATAAAAAAATGAGCTTTCTAACCCTAAACCCTCTAATATCTGAGTATGTTGTTGAATCTTTTGGGTGTTTTGTTGAGGTTTATTTTAGAGTAAAGCTTTTTGTAATTTAATGATAACTATAGAAGTATTCCGGAGTACCTTGGTTTTATTCTATTTTGAGCTTATAAGAGCTGCATATTAGACTTTTGGAATGAGAATTGATTTGAAGAAAAAAAAAAATTCAGTTTCAAACCTTATAATCTTGTTTCTATGTTTCCTGTTTGTATTATCTGTTACTGCTCCTTTATCATGTTTTATGGAATATATACATCTACCTTGATTTCCTCTTTCACCTTGATGCAAAATCGAGGTGACTGGGTGTTAAAAGGTTCTTAAGGGAAAGGCCATCCATGGTTGAAGAAGGGCAATGGATTTACATACACCTACCTAAATGAGGTCAGTTTCTTGACTTGCTGCTTACCAATGGGTTTCGTAGATTGGCAGGTGTTGTTTGTGTGTATCATTGTGGTTGTGTGTTTGTTTGACTTATGCCTGAAATATATATATATATATATATATATATATTTCAGCTTTTACTTCGTGGTTTTCAAATGCCTCAAAGCCACTCTTTTCAGCTTTAAAATTTTTATTTTCAGTTTATTCTTTTGCTTAATTTTTTGTCTTTGGTTTTTTTAACGGTTTGCTGAAAAACTATGTAAGAGAGTTGAATTTTGCACAGATTTAAATATCTGGGGAAATCTTGCATAAATTCATTTGCCCATGTTTATTCTTTTGTCTTCCTCATTTAATATTGTTATGCAAGAGAGTGAATTTAACAAGATGTCATTTCTATGTCCTCCTCCTGTTTGCGTTGCTATTTATTATACAGGATATCAATTTATTTTCTTTCCTCAGTTTCTTCTTTGTCCTCTTCTTTGCTATTTATTTGCTTAATCGTTTGCTTTATCACATAGCCATTAGGAAAATGCCTTCATTCTCATCTTGACAATAATAACTAATGTTAACACAAGTATTATCTAAACAATTAATGTATCCTAAAATTATCAGTTGCAAAATAATGCATACATTGTATGAAATCTTTCTTCTGAACAAAAGCAACGTAGAGATTTTCTTAATGTGATTTTGCTTTTTCCATTTGCCTTCATTTGGAATGGATGAAGATGTACAAGATTGCATTCATTTTTAATAGTGAATTGTATTATTTTATTATGCAGAATATTGTTTCAAATGCATGTTCACCCTCAAATCCATATTATCTTTGTGGTTTTCATTAAATTACTACATTTCTTTGGGCACTTCTCTGTCTCTGTGATTCTTATTCGTCATTGTCAAGTAAACATTTTATGTATGATTATCTTGATAGTGACCTATTGTTTCTTCGTTTAGCATTTTGAACTATTTGAGAATTTTAACTATGTTTATATGAAGATGCTGATACTTCCTTACAATCATGTGACATATCAATAATAGTCTTTAATTTTCTGAGATTGATTCAATGGCAGCAAAGGAAGATTGATGTAACAATTAGCAGGGAATTGCTATAGGATTCTATGCAATGAAGTGTTTCCATTACTTCAACAACAAAATAAAGGAGGCGGGAACGAAGATTGCTACAGAATTGAAAGAACAGAGGAAATCTGATTATTCAGGAGCTGAATATGGTCATTAAGTCTTCATGCTCAACAAAATCACCCCACTCTGTAAACCAGAATTTGTATGAAGAGAAGGTTTCAAATATGTTAATGAGATATGAGTACATGCTGTTTTGTGTAGTATCCTGGTATTTGTAAGTATTTTTAATGGCGATTTTATATGGTTAATTTTACTTAAGAATACAGGAATGGGGTCGACTGTAGCAAATGGAGATGCTAGCATGTTGAAAATAAAAATAGATGCGACAGAAAAATAGATGCAAAACCAAATGTTGATATATGCACTGTAGTAGAACATTTGCTTTACAATGGTCTGAAAATGCTTTTTTAAAAAATAAAAAAAAACCTATAAAAGCACTATACTAAGTGCCCGTTTGGCATTGTTTATTTGAGATGATAAGTGATTTTTAAAAAAATTTGGGAAGCCCAACCCGTTTGGTAAACTGTGAGAAAATCATTTATTGTTAAAAATTGCTGTGAGAGAAAGTTGTAAGGGAAATCAGCTAATAAGGTGCTTTCATTTTCTGATTATGCAGGAATCAGTTTCGAAGAGGCGTTGGGTTTAATGATTATGCGGCAATCATTTTCTAATTATGCGTAAAATCAATACTAACAACACTTTTAACAAAAATTTTACCAAATGTCAAACTGATTTCTTTCACAGCTAATTTCTCTCACAGCAAATCTAACGGCGATTATTTTTACAGCACAGCAATGCCTAACTAGCCCTAAAAATTATAAACAAAATTAAAGGATTCTTCATGTACTTTATTGCATTTAAGTGAAACATAGAAAATGCCTCTACTTTATTTGACATAGTATTTGTGACGAGACTTAAATTAATAAAAAAAAAATTACTATTCTGCATTATCACGCAATTGCATATTGTCCTCCTATTTTACATTGTTAAAGCCTCTTTAGGCCCAAAATTGTGTTTATCATAGTGTTAAGGTAGCACACAATTGCATATAGTCCTCTGATTTTACATTGTTAAAGCCTCTTTAGGCCCAAAATTGTGTGTTATCGTAGTGTTAAGGTAGCAAATAATGAAATTGTTCCTTTAATCCTCTAGCAATTTCTTATTAATTGTTTTATTGTTAAACGTGGCTTCTTATATAGAAACGAAAGGATTTTCCTCAAAAACCACATATTTCCCAAAGCCGTCTTTTTCAAGTCAACTATGCTAAAACATTGCAATCAGTTCCTAGAATCATACTCCCAAATTTTATTTCCCCTACCAAAACAAAAATTATCAAATTCAAATCTCCAGTCCCATAAACCGTATAAGAACGAATTTGAATTAAAACCCTATAGTTAAAGAACAAACATATCTTTAAACAGAGTTACCCAAATAGCAGCATATCATGCTTACCAAAACGGAGCTATCCTAAACCCTGTAACAAAATAACCAGCATATCCAAATACTAATTTTCAGGGTTTACCAACTAATTTTTAATAACCAAACAGAAAACCTTATCAAAAGAAATCATATAGTATTTTAATAACTAAATTGTTTAACCTGATTTCATCAAAATAATAACACAATCAAATCAACATGTCAATAACTTTAGAATTTTATCTCAACAGATTCAATTGCCTCTCACCTCTCTGACGTATAAGCAATCACTGAAGCAAAGAAGCGAAGATAACTTTCAGGTTAATGTTTCTTCATTTTGATTTATTGACTTTTTTTATTCTCTTGTGTTGCCTCAAAATTCCTTCACAAAATTCGACTTGGCTATACTACTACGTGTTTTCTGCTCTCTTTCCTTCTGTTTTTTTCCCCCTGATTTAATCTCAGTCTTCCATGAAATTTTGATTGTTTCAAGAGATCTTAGGTACGAAATCCAAATACGAGAAGCGGTCGTTCAGCCAAATTGTTTAACGATTCTTCGCTTTAAAGGTATAATTCATGATTGCCTCTCTATTCCTTATACTCTTACTATTTTTTTGGTACTGATTTCTTTATTTTTGTTATGTTTGTTTGCTTATCATTTCTGCATTTTCATGTTTGTATATTTCTTTTCTTCCACAACTTTATACACATTTGACGTAATGTCATAACCCGCAGCATCGCGCGGATCCTTTTGCTAGTAATACATCTATAGCTTTCAAAATGGGGAAACAGAAAGGTAAAAGTTAAAGATGACTTTTGTGTTACAGCTTACAGGAACAGAACATGAAGAAACTATATTGGGAACCAGCCTTTAAGACCATGACAACTGACAGTTGAAAGAAGATAAAAATAAACTATATTTAGATGTGATATGTAGTGCTTAATAATACCATGACAATGGACCCAGGACAGCAAGCCATCACTCACTGTTGCACTCTAATGAGATTCGTCTTTCTCAAGCTGCAGAAGCATCTCAACGACTTGGCTCATGGTAGGCCTTGCATCTTTGTCTTCCTCTACACAATGTAAAGCCACTTCCAACAAAATCTCCATCTTTTTCAAATCATAATTACCTTCAAAAGAAGGGTCTATTATCTCTCCCATCCTCGATGCAATATCAGTAGTTCCATTTACCTTCTCCCTCACCCACGTGATCAGCCTTCTCTGCTCACCATCAATGGCATCCACGCCCATTGTCGGGTTCTTTCCAGTCACCATCTCCAACACAACAATCCCATAGCTGTATACATCCACTTTTGATGTAATGGGTAGATTGTACACCCACTCTGGAGCAATGTAACCCCTGGTTCCTCTTATCCTTGAAAAACTTGAATTTTTAAGGCCGCCCCTGTTGAATAGCTTGGAGAGGCCAAAATCTGCCACTTTTGGTTGGTAATTAGAATCTAAGAGTATGTTTTGAGGCTTAACGTCACAGTGTAAAACCCACTCCAAGCACTCCTCATGCAGATAAGCAAGGCCTTTTGCTGTGCCCACAGCAATCTCAAACCTCTTTTTCCAGTCAAGCACATTGGAAGACAAATTTTGTGCCAAGGATCCATGTTCCATGTACTCATAAACAAGAAGCCTGTGCTTTCTCTCTGAGCAAAATCCCCACATCTCTATCAAGTGCATATGGTTCAGCCTCCCAATGGTGTTAGCTTCACCTAGAAATTCAGCTTCTCCTGGGTCAGCCCCATTAAGCATCTTAATTGCTGCAACTCTTTGATCAGCCAATACACCTTTGTACACAATTCCTCCTGCTCCTCTTCCGATCTCTTCACTGAAACCCCGCGTCGCCTTCTTCAGCTCCCCGTAGCTGAATCTTTTGAACCCTGTTGCAGCAAGTACGTAGCCCTGCATATCCTCATTGGAATTTGGCCTGGTACTACGTAATAATCCCAAAACCAAAAGGATACAAATGATCTCAAACCCTCCAACTCCACAGGCAAACCACAATAGGAACTTCACTGAACCAGTTACACTGGTTTTTACATAATTTCTATCTAGACCAACAACTGTCCCTAGGCAATTTAACCTATACTCTCCTTGGGGCTTCTGGTAGGATAACAAATGGTTTTTGGGCACTCTCAAATACAAGTCTCCAAAAAAGCTAGGTGATCTGTATCCATTGAGCAACACCGTCTTCGGGTAACAGCTATAAGTCGGTCTGCCAGGGATACGAGAGTACTGAAAACCTTTGCAGTTGCATAGTTTCAAGCACAAGTTCTCACAATCCTCGTAGGTGTAATTCGTGAAGTAGCCATAATCATACCCAAAAAACTCAAGCTTTGAAAGTTTAAAGAAAGTGGACTCACCTTTGGTGCAAGTGTAATTATATTGAGGCTCACAACCATAATTCCAATCAGTATGGTTGATCAAACGGTAACCTGGAATGCAAGAGCATTTCCTACCATGACCAGGATCATAGCTACAGACGCTATTAACTCCACAAACGCCATGAATCTTACATGGATCAGAAATGACTTGCCCTGAAACAACCCATTTGCCTCCGGGCTTTTTCCAGCTATACAACCGAACATTTCCATCAGAATCAACAGTCAATCTTCTCTGTGACTTCGCACCATAATCAGCTGCCATTAGTGTATATTTATCGGATGAAGTAAAATTTCCCAATGAATCTAGCACTGCAATTCTACTGCTATTGTCTGTGGACCTTCCAGCATCCTGGCCTGCAAGCCATGGCTCAAACCAATAGACACTTGAAGTCTGAAGGCCATCATAGAGTAGACGGAGGAGGTTGTCATTGTCGAAGAAAAGCTTATAGAAACCAGAGGAGAAGTTGCTCTGGCTTCTCATGGAGACAAGAATTGTGTTCCTGGTGAGTGGTTGGTGCGGAAGAAGGGTGTCAGTTGGGAACTCAAAGCTTTGCCATAAAACAAAATGATCCGACTTCTGTAAAACCAGGTTACCAGAATTTTGTAAGGTTAAGTGCACTGGTGAGAGTGAAGTGGTGGTTGTGGCCCAAACATTGGACTGACCAGCATCAGTTAAGATGAGATTACCAGTTTTTAGGAGGGAGAGCTTTGAGCGTTTCCCATTCACCGGTTGGTCTCGGTTGGCCATCCAAACTATTGTGCGGTTTTGGTAGTGGTCAGATGATGAAGGCTCGGTGAACCAAATGGCAAAGCAAAATGAGTTGTTGCCGACTTGGTGAAAGCCAGCAGTGAAAACACCATCAGCTGAAACTAACACATCTTCTGGTTTCTCAACAGAGAGGGAGGAGCCTCTGCTCAAACTCAAAGAGTCGGAGGTTGAAGACGAAGGTGGAGAATGAATGGCCAGAGAGAGAAGAAAAATGAGAAACAGGGTACCCATTGGAAATGAAAGGGGGGCTTTGGCTGCTACAGAGGCATTTGCATAAGTAAAATACTAGTGTGCATTTGACTTTCTTCAATTGGGTTGCCGCCGGAGACCAAGGTGGAGGAAAATTGGAAGCATCCAATAAACACGCACTTTTCTACCGCCCTAAACACGCACTTATTATATATATCCAATTCAACTACCGCCTTAATACGCTTCCATTATTTGATAGATAAAGTTAAATCAACCCACCCGACACTCGTTAGAAAACCTGCATAAACAGAGCCCCCTCTTTACCCAAAAAAAGAAAAAGAAAAAAGAGAAACAGACCATAACATATTTAACATGGGGCTGTCATCGTTTTGTAGGACCACAGCTATAAAGATTTTTACTTACTGTTGGGCTGACGGAGACCAAGACCAATACATACGGTGGTAGGAGGAGTTCCTAACTGGGCTCATCTGAGACATCCGGGTCAGACAGGTTATGTTTCATCTTCAAGCCGTAAGACTGGTCCTTTCTAGCGATGGCCTCCCTGTTCCACCAGAATGACTTTCCTTTTTTTTTTGTCTTGCCTTGTTTTGGTGTTGCTGTTTTCTTGGGCGCCGGTCCTTGTTCTGTTTGTTTTGTGGCCTGCTTTGGCTTTTAAGGAAGTTTTCTTCGACCCAAAAAGAGAGTCATTGTTTGAATGATCCAAAAATTCCTCAATTATTTCGTTCATTAATGTGAACTGAGAAGTTGCATACATATTGCAAAGAAAGAAAGACTTAGACAAAAGTACTAATATCATATTTGCTGCTGAGCAAAGCTGAGTACCTTGGACATTCCAAGCACCACATAAAAGCCTCTCAACCTCGTAAGATCCAAACGTCTTGCCTAACGGTGTTACCCTTAATCCTTGTCATGGTGCAGAAGCATCTCAACAACTTGTCTCATGGTGGGTCTTGCATCTTTGTCTTCCTCTACGCATTGTAACGCGACCCTTAGAAGAATTTCCATCTTCTCCACATCGTATTCACCTTCAAACGAGGGGTCCATGATCATTCCCATCTGTGGTCCAATAGCACTAGTTCCATTTACCTTCTCCCTAACAGACATGATCAGTCTTCTCTGCTCCCTGTCAATAGCATCCACGCCCATTGTCGGGTTCTTTCCGGTTACCATCTCCAACACAACAATCCCGTAGCTGTATACATCCACTTTGGATGTGATAGGCAGATTGTAAACCCACTCTGGAGCAATGTAACCTCTGGTTCCTCTTATCCTTGAAAAGCTTGAATTCTTAAGCTCCCCTCTGTTGAATAGCTTGGAGAGGCCAAAATCTGCCACCTTTGGTTGGTAATTCGAGTCCAAGAGTATGTTTTGAGGCTTGACATCACAGTGTAAAACCCACTCCAAGCACTCTTCATGCAGATAAGCAAGACCTTTCGCTGTGCCTACAGCAATCTCAAACCTCTTCTCCCAATTAAGAACATTGGAAGACAAATTGTGTGCCAAGGAACCATGCTCCATGTACTCATAAACAAGCAGCTTTCGCTTTCTTTCTGAGCAGTATCCCCACATTTCTATCAAGTGCATATGGTTCAGCCTCCCAAGGGTGCTAGCTTCAGCTAGAAACTCAGCTTCTCCTTGAATAGCTTCATTAAGCAACTTAATTGCTGCAACTCGTTCATCAGCCAATACACCCTTGTACACAATTCCTCCGGCACCTCTTCCAATTTCTTCACTAAAACCCCGTGTCGCCTTCTTGAGCTCCGCATAGCTAAATCTTTTGAACCCAGTTGCAGCAAGAAGGTATCCATCATGCATATCCTGCTTGGAACTTTTCCGGGTTCTACTAGTTAACAAACCGAAAAACAAAAGGAGACAAATGATCTCAAACCCTCCCAATCCACAGCCAAACCACAGCAGGAATTTTACTGGCTTACTAACATGCTTTTTTACATACTGCCGGTCAAGATAAATAACTGTGTCTGCGCAATTAAGCCCAAATTGTTTTAGGTACTTCATGTCAGAGTGATTTGAGAAGAGGTAGGCTTTAGGCAATCTTAGATAAAGGTATCCTTGTAAATCCGATCTGCGACCACTTCGTAACTGCGTCTTCGGGTTGCAGTTATAAACACCACTTCCACTGTCAAATGTGTATTGGAACCCCCTGCAGTTATACAGGTCCAAGCATACGCTCTCGCACTCTCCATAGGTGCGATTTTGGTAGGAGCTATAATCGTAACCAGAGAACTCAACTTGAGAAAGTTTTAGGAAACTGGACTCATTAACTTTGGTGTAGGAGTGGTTGAATTGTGGTTCACACCCAAAAGACCAATCAGTATGATTTATAATCTGATATCCTGGAAGGCATGAGCATTTTCTACCAAAACCAGGGTCATAGCTACACACGCTGTTTGCTCCGCAAATCCCATGGATCATGCAAGAATCCGAGATGGCCTGCCATGAAACTACCCATTTCTCTCCTGAATTTTCTCGACTATACAATCGAACATTACCATCAAAATCAATCCTCAGTCTTCTCTGCCGCTTTGCGCCATAATCGGCTGACAGAAAAGTCAAGTTGTCTGATGAGATAAAACTGCCTAAGGAATCAAGCATGGCATTTCTGCTGTTGTTGTAGGTGGACCTTGCATTATCCCAACTCACACGAGAAGGGTCGGGCCAATAAACACTGGAAATCTCGAGACCGTCGAAAAGAAGACGAAGAAGGTTGTCATTGTTGAAGAACAGCTTATAGAAACCAGAGGAGAAGTTGCTCTGGCTTCTGGTGGAGATAAGTGTTGCTTTTCTGGTGAAGGGTTGGAGTGGGAGGAGGGTATCAGTTGGAGAATCAAAGCTTTGCCATAAAACGACACTCCCCGAGTGAAGTAGAACCAGATTACCAGAGTTTTGGAGGCTCAAGTGAGCTGGTGAGAAAGAAGTAGTGGTTGTGGCCCAAACAATGGACTGACCCGCATCAGTTAAGATGAGGTTACTAGTTTTTTGGAGGGAGAGCTTTGAGCGTTTTCCGTTCACCGGTTGGTCACGATTGGCCATCCAGACAACGGTGCGGTTTCGATAGTGGTCGGAGATTGATGGCTCTGTGAACCAAATGGCAAAGCAAAATGAATTGTTGCCCACTTGATGGAAGCCAGCAGTGAAAACACCATCAGCTGAAACTAAAACATCTTCTGGTTTCTCTACAGAGAGGGAGGAGCCTCTGCTCAATGAGTCGGAGGTTGAAGAAGAAAGTGGAGAATGAATGGCCAGAGAGAGAAGAAAAATGAGAAACAGAGTACCCATTGGAAATGAAGGGGGCACTGGCTGCTACGGAGGTATTTGAAGAAGTAAAATACTAGTCTGTAGCAGTAGGACCACGCCCCCGACAAGGTTTTAAATGTCTTCGATTGGGTGACGGAAAACCAACGCTGGGGAAAATTGGAAGAATCCAACTGCCGCACTAAATACGCCTCCATTATTTAATAGATAAAGTTAAATCAACCCACCCGACACTGAAGCCAAATCACGCTTGTCAACAATTTTCCGCCCTTAATTATCATAGGATTGCTAGGAAATTAAAACCTACCCAAATGGTAAGGGAGGGTACGATATGTTCTGGTTCGATTTCCTCCAATATAACCCAAAAAAAGAAAAATCTGCGTACCCAAATGGATCAATACGGTTCCAAAATTTATCGAGAACAAATCAGTAAAGTGTCGCAGCCCACAGGCAGGCAAAACTATCATTGCACAAAGGATACATTCCGTGTCCGGTAGAATTTTACAAGGCATTAGGCATGTTCTAACTACATAAGTTACATATTCTAAAGTTTGACATACCAGTTACATGAACATAGAGGATACTAATACGTGCAACACTAGCATATTAGGCTTCAACAGCTTTTGGAGCGCAGAAGTTGAAAACGGCGCTGAGACATCTCACAACAGCTGTGGTTATATGGTATTATGTACAAATTGTTGCAAGTATGCCCCCGCTTAAACATCTGGTTTGTTGGTGCTCGCTTCAACATCATCTGGTACATGATAGGTAGAGAGGAAAAATGCATTCTGATTCTTCTGTAGGAACCTTCATGATAGCATGTATGATCAATCAGCAAAACTAGAAATGACATCGAAAAATAAGAAAGCCAGGTACTTGTTGGAAAATATACAATCGAATATCTATTAGGAGAGCAAGTAGAAGACAGTACTTGAGAAAGTCGACCAATTTTTGCTGCAAATCTTTCAGTGTCTCCTCTTCAATGTTAGCATTCAACAATAACTCAGGGAGCTTAACTGCAAATACCAGAAAAATAACATCTCAAGTTCAAACTTTATGATGACTAGCACTCAATATAACAAAAGCTTAAACTGCAAAAACTGCAGTAAGCAACCAAAAAATATTCAGCATGATGAATTTCAGAAAACATTTGGCATTCACATGGACGTTGCAATGTCATCCACTACATGCCCAAGTATCCAAAGCACCAGCATAATGTTCCGCTGCACTACAGATAAGTATATCACAATGAAAATTCAAATTTCACAGGTAATCCACCATGGATAAATTTTTTTTTACTTTCAAATACTGAGTACATAATCATTTAAAAACACAATTTATGATTTACACAAGGGCAATATAAAAATGCATCTTAAGGAAGGAAAGGAATCAAGGGTTTTAATGTATTGGAAGGGATATTTACAAATTCAACATAATTATTAAACATAGAAGTAATCTCCATCAGTAATTTAGTAGAACATTAACATGAGAAACCACAAATTCAAGATCACACCAAAAATGATGAAAAGTACTTTTATTTTAACAATTCTATTTAGAAATACACCATTATGAACACAAATAATGGACTTGGCTATGCATTATATGTTCCTACCGAATAGACGTAACAGATGCTCAGCACCATATACAGATGAAGGAGAGGCATCATGTGCAATTGCTTTCTCATACTGCTGACGTTCATTTTTGTATAGAAGCATTACTGGTAGTGCTTTGTCAAAGTAACAACACAGTCCTTTCAGGATTTCTTCAACTGAGTGAGTTTTCTTCCTAGATTCATAAGAATGGTCCATCAATCAAAATCAGTGCCTGTATCCAAATTGGATTCTAGATAATAAAGAAGTTGAAAGTTATGAATGTTGTAGGTCCAAATAATTGAGTTAAGACCCCAACTTTCACCAAGTGGATAACCAGCCAGTAGAATGTATGAGAAGTGACATTGGTAATCCCATCCATCTCTTCACTCTTGTGAGGATAAAAAGTTAATTTACCCTCTCAAAAAAAAAAAAATTCAAAATGGATGTATTTTGTAAAATGGCACCCGAGAAAAGAATAAAAGAAGATTGGATGCACAGAGATGAAAGGAAAGAAACTTACAAACTGTCCTTTGATCTGTAATCTAGATACTTCTTCATTATGTCATCCACGTTAGGAGTTCGTGGAAGTTTAACAAGCTGCAAGAATATGTGGATATCATTAACTGGGAATTCATTACGACTGAATATAGGAGTTTGTTTGGAAATTAAAAATGCGATGAGTGGATGCATCGGAATTAGAAACTCACAAGTGATATGCACATACTGACAACTAGAGTGCACAAAGACTAACCCAGATATGCCAGACCCACCATTTGACAAGTATATGCCAGAACATCTCTAGTCCTACTGTAAATGCTCAAGCCATGTAGACCAAATATTCCAAAAGCAATTCATCCATCCTAGTAGGAATTCCATATGAAATATTTACTCTCTACATCACCATAACCAAACAAATAACAAAAGTTAAAACAATGCCATTGACCATTCTGTAATGCGGTCTGAACATGAGATTCCAAGTTTTTACGATGTACCATTATCAGCACAAGCATGTAATTTACATAGTACGTTATTTAATCAATTCATTCGTGGATTCAGTATTATGATAAAGGAACACATCTACCTTGCCCAGATGAGTAATGAATTCACAATCATCAACTAGTTGTTTCTTTAGTGTGAGCGGAATTTGAAGCACAAGATCTTCCATGGGTATGGCATCTTTGTCCTAAAATTTGACAACAAAAGAAGAAATCAAAACCTGCAACTTAAGGTTCATGTTGACTTTTAA
Organism: Prunus persica; assembly: GCF_000346465.2. Taxonomy (NCBI): domain Eukaryota; kingdom Viridiplantae; phylum Streptophyta; class Magnoliopsida; order Rosales; family Rosaceae; genus Prunus; species Prunus persica. Next base: position 36,847,804 of record NC_034009.1, on the reverse strand, counting down.
ATTAAATAACAAGCCTCTTCATAGTGAGCACACAATATCTGGAAGAGGTAAGCCTAGATACGCAACCTACGGATCACAGAGCATACCTTAATGACAGAGTCATTCTTTCGCTTTTTTCCTCTTGATACTGCACATAATTTCATATCAAAAGTAAGAGCAATGCATATTATATACACATTCATCTTGCAAGGGAAGTTGATAAATATATATATATATATATATATATATATATATATATTCAAAACCCAACCTCTTATCATCCTAATTCAAGAACCATAACCAATTTATGATCATGACTGAAGAAAGCATGCTGTTAAATCTTTTCATGAGGTAGTGGCCTATTAAGACTTATTTTCTCCAGAGAACAAATTTGTTAACCACGTCGTTACTTTTGCAGCTTCTCATAACCATTATACTTACTCCTACCACTTCTTTCTCTCCACCTCTTCAAAGGGCAACACTTACGGTCCTTAAACCTCAAAGCTCACCAAAAAATAGGAAGGTTCAGGTCACATGCCAAAAGTTCTGCTTTGTTAGGCCAAACATTTCTGTTCTTCTTTCAAAACTAATGAATAAAGAAAGAAAAAATACAAGTTCTGCACTACATCTATCTTTTCGTTTTTAAGACACTACAAAAATCGTAATACATTCCATACTTGCATGGAAAGAATAAATCTATAGCCTTCAAAATCGGGAAACAGAAAGGTAAAAGTTAAAGATGATAAAGCCAACCATAATAACCTTTTTGTTTAGTTTGTGACGTGCGTGTTAGCTTTGCATTCTTGTGTGTTCTCTGGTTCGCATTGAGCTGCTCTTGTTTCCTCACATTCTCATCAGTGTTTTTCATCAGACGATCCAAGTGTACCCACTCATCCCAACTGTTGAGGGCAGCAAAAGGGAGAAAAAGTAAAAAAGATAAAATGAAATCAAAAGTTTCAAGAGATTGTAACTGCATGAATAACCCATGAATGAATGGGAGAAACTTAAGCAAAGTCTTCATCTTCGAAGAACCTTCCAACCTCCCTCAATGCAATGATCTAATACTAACATCTGCCATGGTCTAATAAACATATTTTTCAAAGACAAAAAGGAAAATGCAATTCCGTGCAATAAGTGAGATGAAAAGACCCCTTAAAATGGAAAACGATAATAAAAAATAACAAGAACGAAAATTGAAGTAGACCATGCTTCCAACATCCAAGAGCTTGGTTCAAGGAATGTGAAATCAAAACTCGTAAACGTTCTGGAATCATAAGTAAGCAGGAAGGCGGGCTCACTTTTTGCTCCATCCCTGCAGGATAGAAGAGTATACAATCAAGATGTAACCACAAAACGAGCAACTATATCACCCAAGCAATGTAACCCCAAAATGGAGGAAATGCCGAAAGAAGATTAATGGAAATCCTAGGGCATTCCACTTCCAAGCAAATTAAAAATTAAAAATTAAAGCTTACAAATGAAACAAGGCAGGTATAATCATGATAGGCATTTAGTAAATGTTTGATAGAGAAAATAAAAAATCATAGGAAAGCAGTTGATGCTTACAAGGTAATGAACATAAAATCTCCATTCGTTCATCTTGAAATCGACTTTGGTCACCTTGCAAACAAAACGCAAAGCACAGTGAGATTTACTGAAAATGTTTCATCCGTGATCAATTAGCCAAAACGCTCTATTAAATTCGAGAAATTGCAATTAAAGTTATATTAAGGCACATAAGACCCTAAGAGTCATATAGAATTCAATCGCCGAGAGAGAGAGAGAGACAGAGGGTGGAAGGGAGAGTGCGTGTGTGAAAATGAGTACCTTGGCTTCGTAAATTTGGGTCTCATGAAAAGCGAGCACCTTCTCGCCTTCGGAGAAGGGGCATGAATCGGGGGAAGGAGCGGAAACTTCTTCGTCTTCACCGTCGATCATGTCGGAATCGGTCTTGGTGGCGGAGCTGTCAGACTGGGTGGCGGACGAGTCAGTATCGCTAACGACAGTCTTGGAGCCTCTCATTTTGGTTTTGGGTGCTCAGTTGCTCCTGCGTAATGATTAATTAGTAAATTGATTAACATTAATTAACATGAACTCTCCAGAAAGTTCGATTGCTGTTTGCTTGAGAACTAGTATGCGAGGCTTTTTAGTTATGGCGGTTCTTCTTCATCAGAGTTTGCTTCTACTTTATTTATAGTTGCGGATGCAGGAGTACGAGAACACCCCCGGTGGATGGGGTTTCATTGTTTGCTTGTCCTTGAACGGTTGTGCGCTCCGGTAAAACTTAAAACGACGTCGTGTCTAGGATTTATACCACAACGGGTAAATAAATAAAAAGCCACGTCGCCGGAAGGCGGGAGCGTAAGTAATAACTTCGCGGTAAACTTTGGGCTTTCTAAGTTTGGGCTTACACTGGATTTGGGTTTGAAAGTCTGGAGCCAACCAAAAATTACACCTTTGACCAAAAAAGAAAAAACCAAAACTTTTACCATATTCCAAATCTCATCATGAACACGAGGAAGGTGGTTTTTGAACCAGAAAATATAGAACATGAGGAAGGTGGTTATTGGTCCAAAGTTACATGAAGCATGAATCACAACGGTTCATCGAATTAAGTCATTAAATCACATAGGTATATGATTCACACAAAGGGAAAGTCTATGTTAACTCCCCCTTCTAAAGCCAAGACTTTTGAAAGGAAAATTTGAAACCTACCCAAAATATGTACTTAATTCAAGTGACATTACGATAGATGAACTACATTATCACCTAATGACTGAAGAAATGAGCAACAGGTACTCAGTCATTTCTATCATCATATTCTAACACGTAATTGCTCGATTCTGATACAATTGTTGTAAAGGTCACCTCACCAATATACTAATCGATCCAACATATTTTATTAGTGCCAATAGCAGGATAGGTTCCACATTGTTTGATTAAAACTAATAATGTTTTAAATGGGCTAGTGATATCTGATCGATTCATGACGGCGTAATGACTTTTCTAAGTTCATCCCATCTTCACATTCTTTATAATTATTTGATCTCAATTGCACTGTCCACCCAAATTAAATGACAAGGGAAAGTCTGGTCTCCTTTTGACTGCCAAAAGCTTTGAAACCCTAAATCAAACAGAGCAGCCCTACACTTAGATGTATATACTTCCTAAGAATCAAGTTTCCATAAACAATCAATCTGAAATACCACAGCAAACTTTACTCCTTGAATGAAAGAAAAGAAAAACGCACTTTTATTATATTATCATGAATGTACGATTACATCATTGCTGCATATAGCAGTTCTAAAATACAGGACACATTTTATTTAAATTAAATTAAATTCTGTAACTGGTTATAGCTAGTCTTTTATACTAAGACTAGACAAAATGCTTTTAAACAACTACAAAAGTGAATAAATAGCTCGAAGAGTATGTGGCAATGCCTACTGCTGCACTTTATTAGTTTCCGCTGCCGCCAGAGCTTGGACCAGAATGCTTGATCCCTCCAAGGGTTTCAGAATCAGTGAAGGCATGACCATCTCCTCCGGAGCTCGGGCCTCCATTCTTCATTGCACCAATATACACAGAGTGCTTAATCCCTCCAAGGGTTTCAGAATCAGTGAAGGCATGACCATTTCCTCCGGAGCTCGGGCCTTCATTCTTCATTGCACCAATATACACAGAGTGCTTTATCCCTCCAAGGGTTTCAGAATCAGTGAAGGCATGACCCTTTCCTCCGGAGCTCGGGCCTTCTTTCTTCATTGCGTCAATGAACAGCCCATCAAACACACTCTCCATCTCCTTGTCTATGGAGCTCCATGAACTCCCCAGCTTAAGAGGACGGGCTTCTGATATGACCAAAACCCTAGAGCTCACAGTGAGAAGAACAAGGATGGAGCAGAGAGCTGGCTTGAAGCTTTTGATGGCCATCTGTCTGGATGAATGAATATATATTGTGAATTGATCAAGGATGCTTTGATCAGATTAAGCTTCTGGTGTTTCTGATTTGGGTTGATTTGTAAGATGATGGAGATTTGTGAGGTATAAATAGTATTGGCAAGGAGGTGGGAATGAGAGATTCATATTTTTGACTGCCAGGGGGAAGAAATGAGTGGGAAAGTGCATGCGTTTGTTCAAACACGAGGGGGTTGGTTGAAGGGATTCAGTTGAGGACGTAATGGATGGACTCGGATACAGTAAGGTAGTCTAAGTTCTGAGGAACGTAGGTGTAGAATATTTAATTTTGTGTGACAAACAAGAAAAAATGCTGTTACTATTTACTTAATATTATAAATCTATGTATATATTAGAGAATTATCCCTTTTGCCTTTTGAATCCGCCCACCCATGTTGTCGATATGTGCCCTGCGTAACTGCCTGCGTAAGATTGAAAACATCAAAAAGCACTGTAAAGGGTCGACGGACCACTACTGGCGAGGAGGGTTTTGACTGCGAGAGGCGCGTCTGATGGTATCGTATATAGCTTTTTGCGCCTAAATCTTATCCAAAAAAGAAAAGTGGTTCGTCTTCCCTAGTAGTCTCTGGCGGATGAGTAATCAAAGCTAGGAGCCCTTGCTTATTCACCGAGTCGTGAATCAACTCACGAGCCTCCTGGCCGATACCATAGGACATTGTCTTTTCGAAAGCTTCAAACTGGTCCAAAATAAGTTGTATTTACAAGTCTGGACCTAGCTTCTGTGGCCTGGCCCAAGCCAGTATAACTGTATAATGTTTCGGCTTAAATGTCAAAAAAGTCTATCCGGTTTGCTAGTTTTATCATGCTTCTTATTTTTAAGTTAAATTTTAATTGAAAATATTATAACGTTATTTTCTAAATTGTTTATAAAATTTCTACTCCAATCATATTCCTTAGGGAGTTGTAATGACTAAAGTTTGTTAGTTTTACCAATTTATTTCCTATGTTGGTATTCGTTAGTCAATGTGGTCAATTTCGTTTATAGTAAGAAACATATACAAAAATGTGAACTAAATTAGTCAAATTAATATTCCCTAAAAGAAAGTCAAATTAGTAATATAAGTACTAGATTAGCCTGATAAGTGAAACACATTGATGGTTTTCACATTTAAGTCCAATGTAGTTACGTAGATAATTCATCAAATGTAAGCTCTATTGAAAGAGGAAATGAAGGTAGATGTTAAGTATTTTTCATTTTGAGGATATTATAAGGGATGAACTTATAAGGTGTTGTTATACTACCATTTGGAGAGGAATGCATGGAATAAGTTTCCTTCACGAGTGATCCCACTTCTACCTTCCAACTTGGACAACATTTCTTCATTTCCTCCCACAACATGCCTTAAATATAGTGAGTTTATCAATCCAATTCAATTCTAGTCACCAAACATCCGATAGGCGGGTTTAAGCGGTTGATTTCTAGTTTGGCCCGACCCGTTGATCAGCTAAAGTCCCGCACTGCCTTTTCTACAATAAGACTGGAAGAAAATGACGGGTCAAATTTTCATGCCATAAGTTGAAAGCATCCCAAAATCATCACAAAAATGAATTTGACTGACCAAAGTTATATGTTGTGAGGCAAATTCGTGGCTTTTCTTCTTTGGTGAAATACAGTGATCGGTGACAAATTGGACGGATTTTAGGTTTCTGTGGAGGGGACTAGAAACTAAGGAAACCTGGGAAGTTAGAAAAAAGTATGTGAGTTGAAATGTTGGCACATGAGTTTGGTGGCAAGTCTTCATAAGCCTACGCTTTTGAAATTAGCACATTGGTGGTTCAGAGCAGTCAGTAAGTCATTATAAGCATGGAATGAAAATGAAGGTCTGGAAATTCTTGGTCCAAATGGGAAAGTTCATTTGATAGGATTGTCCTGCCAACCAGAAGACCAAATGCCAAGGAAAACAAAAGGAAGAAGAGAATCTGACAAAACTAATTTGATAGACCAAAATTCGTGAGGGAAGTTAACCGACCAAAGAAGAGAGGAAGAAAAGGGCTTTAAGCAGAGGGAGGGAGGGACGGCACAAGAGACTAAACAGTGAGTCCACCAAGAATATATCTAACGTACTTGCCCATTCTCTTTTTCTTTGTCGCAAGCTTCAGCCTTTTTGCTCACTGTCAACGACGTCCGTCCAAACCTCAGCATATAATTTAAAAAACTACATAGATTCTTTCTAAATTACCCTTCACGGGTGAAGTGAAGATATATACATACTGTACAAGTTTTCATGCAACAAGTGTCCATGTAGAATAGAAAGTATACAAGTCTGTATGTACAAGGTTCTTTTCTTCTGCAAACAGAGCTTTCACAGTTGATATTAGTTCTTTATCCATGTACCCATGAACTTAACTTGAACTGAAGCTACAAATACGAAAACCAACCTTCACCCATTTATTAAATTCCTTTTTGCTAATGAAGCCAACATTTTTATCGGGTTCGTTTTAATTATTTCAAATTGGAAATGTCATTGGATACTGTTTGCCTCTTTTCCTTCTTGAAGGACTTGAAGGAAATCATTCCTTCTTGCGAATCACAGATTACCATGTATGGGTTAAATATTTTCTATTTGGTTTGAACTTTGAATAGTTGAAAGAAAATGGAAATGGGATCCAAGAGGAGACATGGTAAACTGGGCAGAAGAAACCAAAAGCAATTTACACTAAAGTCAAGGGGTGAATGTGGCAGGCTGGCAGAGTTTACTTATATGGACGTAGAGCCATCCAATTCTCCAAGAAAATGAAGACTACAAAAACGACAATTTGGTCCTTCTCCTCCAGGGACTCTTTCAACTTTGGATCTAATCAAACCTCTAAAAAGACTCATTCTTCTGTCTCTTTGCTATTTACACCCCCATTAGAACGTGGCAAAAGGCCCAGAAAGCAAAAGGCCACAACCAGAACCAGCCATTTATTTTTGCTTCTATTCTGTTTGTTCGTATTCGCCAAACGAATCGCTAGAACCGCCAATCACAACAACCACCGCCAAACCCCCCAACACGGTTTTCAATCAATCCAAATAAATCCATGGAAATAAAAATTAGCAAACCAATTATAATTGTAAAATTGATAAAATTATAGTACACAACTTGAGCAATTCCATCTTAATTTACACAAGAAAAGCTTAAGCTTACAAGTCCACAAGAATACAGATCCAATAACAAAAAAACACAAATAAATCCCAAAAAATTAGGGAAAATTGAAAATCCAACTGAAATTAGGAAATTATATATAGATATTTTTTATATAATTTTATTTCCGAGTTTAATTTCTGAATCTCTGATCATCTGCCTCTGTTAGCGTAATTCATCTTCTCGTAAAAACGAATCGAGAGAAGCGAGAGTGATAGATTCACCTCGTCTTTTCCCCAACGAGCGCTAGGCTTGGAGCCGAGCATGGGCTTCAACGGAGATGCCCAAGGCGAAGCTGACGACGATGAGGAAGAAGAAGAGCTGGAGGAAGGCTTGCTGAGAGGCCAGATAAAGTGGGAGTGAAGCCGACGAAAGCCGCCGAGAGCGAGGACCACAGATCTCAGCTGCTGGTTGCCGCAGCCGATGTTGGCCCAGTGCCTGGTGCAGATGAGCTCCCAAAGCCGCTCGTCCTGCGCCGTCTTGTGCCACTGCTTGTTCACGCACGACGCCATCCCCAGCGTCCTAGCGTCCACGTGCTTAAACACCTCGAATATGAGATTGTCGTCCAGATTCACAAACCCAGCCCCTTCCACAACCTGGTCAATCTGGTCAACCTCCACCTCTTCTTCTTCACCCTCAACCTTCATCTTCTTCATCTTCACATCAGCTGAGGTCGCCGCCATCGAATCGTCCCCCGATGATGCGCGTTTCATCGATCGATTAGAACAGAATGGATCGAAGATCCTACTCTGCGTTCCAGCTTTTGGGTGGTTCAGAGTAATTTGGAGAGGATTTGAGGGCAGTTAAGAATTGAAAAGCCCAAATTATATAATCTGGGATGTGGAAATAACTGGTAATAATAAGGAGGCAGGGAGGTTGGGGCTTTTGGGTGGTTCAGAGTAATTTGGAGAGGATTTGAGATCAGTTAAGAATTGAAAACCCCAAATTATATAATCTGGGATGTGGAAATAACTGGTAATAATAAGGAGGCAGGGAGGTGGGGGTGGGGGTGGTTATAGAAAGGAGGAGGAGGGGTTATGGGGAGTGGTGGGGACCTGTTTTTGGTGCGTTTTCGAAGACGACAATTTCTGAAATGAATGCGCTTTGGTTTGTGTCTCTGTTTTGACGAATATATCCTCTGTTTGCTCTGCTGCTGCTGCTGTACACTTGCGCTTCTTACCCTTCTCTCTTTTCTTTCTGTTTTACCTGCTTAATTTGTTTCATGCGCTAACAACGATAGAATATCTTCTTTTTTTATCAAACCATAAATTATTTGTTTAACTGTGTAAATAATATTATATATTTCGGTGGTTACTTCTTATATATTACATCACTGGCTGATTGGTAGATGGCATCTTTGCTTTTTTACTTTCTCAGTCTGGAAAAATGTTAGTGTCACACCTCATGTGATGTTAATAATTTACCATTAAAAGAAGGTGGATAATTAGGTTAATATGTGATCAACTTATAATATAGTATTAATATATAAATATATATATGTTATAATATGATTGAATTGACGTTATAATTGTCACACCGAAGAATTATTAATGACGTTATAACTAGACCGTATGTGACAATAACACTATGATATTTTTATTTTGTTTTGTTCTGTCTTGTTTTATTGGATGGTCATTTAGCTTGGTCGAATGAGCGAAAGAGCTTTGGTTTGTGGAAAAGGCAGAGAAAACAACAAATGGAAAAAAAAAGGCGGGGGGAAGAAGTGGTTAAACAAACTTCAGTGGTTGGCACTAAAACCACGTTCTCTTCTTCATCTTTTTGAAGCTATCCATCCTAATCCAAATCCAACCATTTTGTTGTTTTGTATGTAAGATTCCGAGCAATATTTTGTTGCCAATCGCCAAATGAAATTGACGTTTTTGGCACCACCCAACTTTCTTCCCCAGGTCAACCGGATAAATATCCGGTTTCCTTCTCTTATTATTATTCTTAAATGTAATTTAGTAAATGTAAGTTGATTATCTTCCTTCCATCACTAAAATAATTTAACTTTTCCACAATTGGCCTAAAATGTTTCAAACGAAATGAAAAAGTTAAAAGAAAAAATAAATAAATAATTAAGCAATATTCTAATTTAATTTTATCTAAATTACGTACAAATTATTCAAATTCACGTGCAAAATAGAGATTACTTCTGCTCCAGCCAACTTAGTTAAGTTTATGCATGCGTTAAACGAAAGAAAGCACTTAGGTTCTAGTGTGCGGTCATGTTATTGTTTACCATCTTCCATGAATTTTTGTTTAATGATTTTTTCCCGGCAGCTGCATCACAAAGCACTGACACAATAGTGAACAGCGTCATTGGTCATAGGTGACGACACAACGGGTACAACTACAAGCCCAACCCAATTTCATTAAATACAGCACACGTCCTATGGTTTTCTTCAAGTCCAGCCCAAATTTGGGTTGCTACATGACCCAACCCAAATGCTTAAAATTTGGGTAAGTGGTTGACCATCATAAGCTGCTACAAGACCTTCAAATTGTAAACTAGTCAAAATTACAATAATTAATATACATTATTGTATAATATAATATTATATGTGTGTGTGTTAATATTTGAAAATGATTAAAAAAACCAAGGAAACATTGGCTCTTCATAACCCGCTGAGTTGCAAAATATGATCAACATTTGGAGTATTTTTTATACTAAAATAAACTGAAGTGGTGAATTTCTTCTTCCCAACAATTTTTTTGTTTGTTTGCTTAATTTCCAACAATTACAACCTACTTTGGCCATCACATTTCTTGTTTCCCGGATACAACCACCACTCCATGTCCCCCCCTCAAAACTTGAGAGCGAAACTTTAATTTAATTTGAACATGGACCATGCACTACATAACATAATGTTTGCCATCCCAACAGCATATATATAAACTAAATTAATTGGAGAACGGGTCTAATTTGGTGGAAAAGAAAATTCACTTGCAAATGAGTGGTCTAAGATTTGAATCCTGACAACTTGACATCGATAGCGTGTGAGAATATCCCATCACCTCTTAACTTTGGGAAAAGAAAAAAAACTAAATTAATTATGGTATCTGTGTGTATCTCACTTCAGTAAACAATGCACTTCTGCACAAAAACAAATGCGAGATATATGTCTCTAAGCAAAACAATAGGAAAATAATAATAATATAGAAAAGCACAAAACGACTGATAGGATTATAAGAACAAGCATGCTGGGCTGCTTGGAGAAAGAAGATGAACATGGTGATGAATCTGATCTAGTGGCCATCCCCACCTTTGTCAGGACCAGAATATGCTTCAGATATCTTGATCGGAGCAGGAGAAAGATTAAGATGCATAAGAGCATGGCCAACCCCTCTTCTACTGGGACCAGAATATGCCCGAACAATCTGAAACTTGCTGATTGAATTAGAATTAGAAGAGAGCTTATGCACAAGAGGCCTGGAGCCTTCAACTTCCACAGCAGATGAGAGGATGAGGAAGAGAAAGATGACTGCAGAGATGGAGTTCATTGCAAAGACTTTGATGAAGCCATGGTGCTTCTTCATTTTTAGTTTGGTTTGGTGTTTTGGGTGTTTGTGAATGAGCTGCAACACATTGTTCAAGTATATATAGGAGATGTAACAGAGGGACATGCACAACCTATTTTATGGGAATTGGAAAATTAAATATATATACACTCTTGGACTTTTGTGGAACATGATCTATTTTTTTATTGTATAATATCATTCTCTCCCTCCAACCCAATCTAATAACAAACCCACAGTTTTGGAGGTTTGTAGAACCAAATGGAAGCCATTGAGTTGATTACTTCCCAAGTTCTTTTTTTTTTTGGGGTTGGTGCAAGTCTCTTCTAATTAGTTTTGGTCACAGACTTGCAGAGTGGAAGAAAACTATATATATAAACCTAAACTGAATGTGGAATTAATAATTACCCAACTAATCAGTGGTTATATCATATTATTGCTTGTAGTATAATAAAGAATCTCACCAATTTTTCCTAACACTAAACTAATTAAGGTTTCATAATCATATGTTCGGTTTTCTCCCTATATTTATATAGCATGTAAACATTCTTGGTTCACAATATAAAACCAATAAGGAATATGTATACATATATATCTGTCAGAAATTAATCTATAAGAGTAAGATTTCATAAATTTTGTTTTAATTCAGATGCTTTGGCGGAAAATCTCAGTTGACAAGTGTATTGTATCTGAACCCGTGAATATATATGATATATAGGCGGCGGCAGCAGCAGCACACACCATGAAATAATCCATATATAACATGTCAAACTTTGCAAGCAAATGCCATTGTTGGCGGCTGTTGCAGGATGATGGTCCTCAATTTCGGTCGCCGTCCTTACTTGACATATATCACATATTGGATGTTTGGAGGATCAAAGTTCACGAGCCTCGTATATAACATGTTGATCGTTTTAATACTATCTGTCATATGTAAAATATACGTATATTTGTTCCTATGAGACCTCTACAAAGTCATTGTTTTATGAGACATATGATACACAACACAATCCATTCACACTCATTTGCAAGCAACAATATATTTTAGGCAAAATATGTTGTAGTTTGACGAAATTTCTACTTTCATTCGTGTAGTTTCAATTCTGGCAATTTGACATGTATAGTTTGATTTTATTGCAATTTAAGGATATGTCCAAATTTCCATTCAATTTCTTGACAGTATAAACACCTGTCCCTTACGTATAGGGATATTTTGGAATAGGAATTTAGATGTGTAGTAACAGAATCAAACAACAAGGGTTAAATTGTAAAAATTAAAACTGCAGGGACTAAAGTGACTATAATTCCCTGTATTTTATGACTTAAAGTCCACCACAATCAAATCTCATGACTCACGAGTCACGAGTAGGATTTTGCCAAATTTGTCATGGTTATATTTCCAAATTTTGATACTAGATGGCCACCAAACATGTCTAGTGACACCTAAGCACGTGTCTAGTGGCATCGGTTGGGAAATCAAAATGTCCAACTTGCTTGCTATATATGCATGCTGAAAGCTAGAAAAAATGGGGTCACGGTTTCATACCAACTCCTCATTCTTACTTACCTGTAAAATGGGAGCAAAGCAAAGCAAGAAAATCCCCAAAGTGGTCTTCCGCACACTCAAAAGACCATGTGATCTTGAAAAGAAGATAAAAAGGATCGTTGAAATTCTTGCACATCCCTAATGCCTCCTCCCTCCCTTTGAACAGCCTTTGAAAAGTTGAAATTGGCTATCCCTTTGGACTAATTTGAGCACCTACCCTTAATCTTGAAAATCTATGTTCACCTTCACCGTCCTGTACTTGAGAGAGAGAGAGACGGTTCAACAAACAAAATATGTTTTTTTTTTGGGTTTACAAAAACACTGCCTTTAATTGTCCCTCTAACAATTGGCTGTCACTCATTTCTTCTTTTCCGCCACGAAAGAAAAAATATATATAGAATAAAGAGAGTGCCGCGTACAGATGGAACAATACGCACGCGTTTTGGATCACACACGGTGTGTTTCCATGCAAAAAGGTGATGCTCATGACAGTAGTTCGGATTTTGCAGACAGAAAAAACCTTTTTCTTGCTTTTTCTTGGTGACTTGAGACGTATTTGGGTTTGGCAATTAAAGTCAAATTCCAACAGCACGAAACAATTTCAAAGTAAAAGCACACCTCCCTCCTTCGTCCTTCCCCCAGAATTCTCACCTTGCTCCCCACTCCATTGTACAAGTAAACTATAACGAAAGTAAAATATAAAATATAAAAAAAGGGAAAAGTCAAACATCATGAGATTGACCCCACTACATTAATAGCTAAGCCGCACCGTCATCAGCAGCTCAAATCCTTGCGTATATATACAAGTGGGTTGGCCTTGTTTTCAAAACACAGAAAAACAAACCAATCAGAAAACTGTCAAGAGAAAGATTTGTGTGCTAGCTGTGAAGTAAAAGATGGCAATGAGAATGAAGAAGAGCTCAACAGCATCAACCAGTTGCGTTTGGCTTGTGATGGGGTTGATGGTGCTGCTGATTGTGTCAACAGAGTTCGGTCAAGTTGATTGCAGAGCCCTTCGATCAGCAACAAGCGACAGCGGCAGTGATGGCGGATGCAAAGGAATTGATGGGGCTGAGGAGGTAGGCATGGCTACCTTTGCTGTTTCTTCTAACTACAACTCGAGCACTGCTCGTCGTCCTTCAGTGAGGAGCTTGGCGTTTAGTTTGGCCTCTGGACCTAGCAAAAAAGGCCCTGGCCATTAGCCTAATTGCAGCCTACATCTCTCTCTCTCTCTCTCTCTCTCTCTCTCTCTCTCTCTCTCTCTCTCTCTCTCCCCCTCATTCTTTTGTTCTTGTTGAATTATTTTCCATGTTCATGATGCACAAAGATGTGACATATTGGATATTGTTTTTTATCCGCCTAAGGATTTTCATACGTACATGTAATTTTTCAGGCTTTGGTTGGTTCATACAATTAGACAATTTGGACAACAGATTATGTTTTGTTGTTAGTTCAAGCTCTCCAACTTTAGAGACTAATAAATAATTTTGTTTATGAATCTCAAATAGTCCCCAAGAAACTTAAGCCTGCAAAGCACATTGCATTAATAAGATTTTTGCATGAACAGAAGGGTCTATATTTCCATCTGCAATTTTACTTTATTTAGGGGCAAAAATAAATATTTCCCAATTGCTAATGTTCTTGGTTTTTTAATTGGTGCGAATCGAAAAACTTCAATAAGCCTCAAAAGACACTAAGCCCCCGGGTTCATTTTATATATTATTAATTAAAGTCATACAATTTTTATTTTATTTTTTGAGAACCAAAGTCATGAAAGGTATAAAAAATTTTAAGTCACCAAAGTTGAATTTTCAAGAAGCCACCAACAAATCCTATCTCTCCCAAAAATTGCTGAAAGAATCAAAGGCGCGGTGGAAATATATTTTAATGTAACACCACCAACCACTCCACACGGTCCTACCTACGAGCCAGATAAACGACAAGCGTTCCAAGTTTGACGCTCATTTTCAATTTCATTTTTTCCTTTACGCTGAATACGTAAGCTATATATAAAAACTAAAGGAAGGCCCAACCCAAAAAATATTTGAACTGTTGCGGATCCAGTGGGGGATAGAGACGTGACAGGTGTTATTAATAACGAACTATATTTGATGGAATGATTTTTCATCAATAATTAATGTTCATTTAATTTAATTGTAATGAAATAAATAAAAAATGTTTTTTATAATTAAAATCCTTCAGAAATTCTTTAAAACAGATACTCAAAGCATATATACTAGTTTAAGCACATATTCGGTTTTTTTTAATAAACATTCAAAGAGAGGTTTCTGGAGAATGATTTAACATCCATGGGACCTTTCTTCTGGACATGAAAAAGAATAGTTGGGTTTTTGAATTTGCAAAGAGAGGGGTAGAGAATTGAGAGGGAGCCATTGATGTTGCTGGGGTTGGGGGCAATGCAATAGACGACGATGCGTTGGAGGAGATGGGTTTCCAGAGTTGGGTAAGAAGAAATTCCAAAAATAAGTTCTTTTCTTTTACTGTTGGGTGGGTCCAATCAGATCTTGCATATCTTGGAGCTTCAGTTTTTCAACCTCAATTTTGTTGAGTTAGAGAAGTTGTGGGAAGAGAGAGTGATGAATGGCATCAGGGAAGAGAAGTCGGACTCACTTGTTCAGTTTAGCGATGATGCTATTTTGCGAGCCACGTTTCAAGATCACTATATTAGAGGAGCGAATGAGCCATTTTTTCACTGTTGGACTGTATGGTCTCATTTAAGTTAGTCCCCTCTCTTACTAAATATGGACTTCAAGTGATATTTAATCCAGTCTAGTCCTGTGGCCTACCAAACATAGCCTTAATTTCCAGACCCGAACTCAAAACAGAAGGGGGAGGGGGCAGCATTATGTGCACACAATCTATAGCCCTAAAGCACGTGATAAAGGCAAACGATTCCAAGTCACCAGCTGCTCTTCAATAAATTCCAAGGGCCGCCCCAACAAGCCCAGTTTAAGGGCCCCCCAAAATTAAAAAACCAATGTTTCTGTTTCTATAATTCGTCTACAGAGAATGTATTTGTTTCTACCCGGTGAAACAGATGACAACCAACAGAGACTGATGAATTAGGAAGGGGACAACCACTAAACACATCATTAGGAGCGTCTTAATCTCCCCACATGACAAAACGCAGAATGATAGCATGCACAACCACAACCATAACCACTGTACTACCAAGAAATAATGAAAACTGACATAAAACGCGCAACTACTTCCAGCTAAAAGAGAAAACTAAGCATGATATTAGTTTGCTGGACAAACTGGAGCTGGGTCCAAAGATAACATACACTAAGAAATCATTTATATTTCATCACTTCTTCATAATAATCTAACAACAACCCAAAAGCAAGACTCTGATTATGTTCATATCACCAAAAACCATGGACATCAAACTTGCCAGTGCCACAACAGCCACAGAGAGACAGAGAGGTAAAAACTGCTTAATGACAAATGAGACATCTGCTATAAACATCAACCTAAAACCAACGAATTTGTCCAAGGTGCGAGTGAATGGAACTTGTGAATAGTTGTGGTGCAGCAGACACTAATCCTCCCTACACTCAACCATTCTACAACAAAAATACTCTAAATTAGGTAGAATTTATGCTGTAGAAAACCAAGAACTATATAATGCTTACACCAAAAGTAAGTCACCTTTATTTTCATGATTTGCAACATAAGGTGAAAACAAGAAAAAGTAGATATGCATATCATCATAGATGGAAAGCAGACTACTTTTAGGTTTTAACATGCTTGAACTACAACAGAGCTCTGAGCAACATCAGCCAATCTCACTTTCACCGAAAGCTTAAATTTGACAAGAAAAAGGAACTTTTAGAAAAATTAAATCCTGCACATTGTAGGAGCACACAAGGTACCAGGCCAAAGAGGCATGGTGTGATGAAAAACCAGCTGCAGGAAACACCCCTCACTATTTAAAGGGCAATGTCAAGCTCCAAGAAGCAACATTATGCACAAGAAATGTAAGCAAATATTCAATTCAGACATTGGAATTCAGCTAGTATTGAAGCTGAAATGAAACACAAACCAGCTAGAAAACATGAAGAGTATGCAAAAGGAAAGATTTTAATGTTTTCCAAATTCAAAATGCATCCACTTCATTATAAACATTTTCAGCACAAACATCTCCGAACAAAGCAGATAAAAAACCAGTAGATCTATACTCAACAGAAACCCACATGATATAAACCACAGAAAACAGAAGCGCATTGCGATAATACCTAAGCATATAAATATTTAGCAAGTCATAATAGTATATGGGCATCACAAGAAATCCATAACTAATACGAAATAGATCTCGAAATGGAAGCCCTAAATTTGAAGCTAAAAATGCCCTAAAACACACAAGGAGATCACTAGGGTTCGGTCTTGATATCCTCACTGGGGGCAGCAGCGGTGGGGTCCTCAACAGAGCTCGGGTTCTCGGACTCCGACGCACCGTTTTGAGCAGCGGAAGCAGAGGCTGTCCTGGACTTGACGGTGTCGAGCATACGCTTGCTGATCTCCTTGGAGTAGACCTGCAGGATCTGAATCCCATCCTCCTCGGACGCCGCGGAGCCACCGGCGGCGGCGAAGGCTTCATCCTCGATGAGGCGGGCGGCGGCGGAGGCCTCGTCAGCGGACAAGGTGCCGTAGCGCTTGGAGAGAGGGGAGGGCGTGGAGAGAGTCTCGATGAGGCGGTTCACCACGGCCTCGCGGGTGCGCTGGGTCGGCGGCCATATGCTAAAGGAGGTGGCGTGGCTGGGCTTCTGTGGCTTATGAGCTGGTGCGTCTTCTGGCTGCTGGTTTTGGGGTTCGGCATCCATGGCTGAGCTCTGGTTTGGTGCGACTGTGATCTCTGAGTCCGACATTTTTGTTGATGAGGACTGTGGTGGAGGTGGAAAGAAGCACTTCCTAATTTAAAAAAGAGAAATTATATAAATTTATTTGTTGGTGGAATTCAAATGTGGGAGAAGAATCTACGGTGAGAGTGGGTTATTTATAGGTAAAAATTAAAGTTAAAAGGATGGGTTACCTTAGAAGTGAGCGCTGATATTGAAATGAAATGTTTGACGGTTCACCTTTTTCATCTTTATTTATTTTACTTAATTAGTTTCCCTTCTTTAGGCCTCTGTAATTAATTAGAAGGGTTGCCGGTTGGTTGGGCTCTTGCTTTTACATTCGGCCCGTTCAATTCAAATTGGGCCACTTTAATTCCACATTTATAACTTCTATTGATAATTTTCTTTATTTTTGGGCCAAAGCTTCTATTGATTCACACCCTTAAATTTGATTGTTATTACTATAGAGATGGTAGTGGGTATTGTCCCAAAAATTAAACCTTCTTTGATTGAGGCATTTTAGACCTTAAACAATTCTAAATAAATTATTAGGCTAATTACAAACCTGCGTTAGACCAGTTGATCAAGGCAATGTGTCTGCCTACTCCTTTGCACCCGAATTCTATTCACCACCCCATACATTAGAGTAAATTAGAATATCGCTTTATAAAATATAACCCGAAAAAAGGGGTTTAATGTGGTACTCAAATCATTCAAATCCTCTGTTACATTTATGCTATCATGATGGGTCGTGGTTTGAAAATAGCCTCAAAAGGGCTTGACCCTTCGCATGGTCAAGCCCAAGCCTTCATCCATGTCCAAATTCTCTTCACCAATCCTCTCCCACTCAAATGACTGAATTAACCTTCCAAGTGCCAATCCAACCAACCGGTTCGCTAGCCCAGCCCCAGGACATCCTCACCTTCCAGCCCCAAATGCAATTAGCTTATATCCATCCGAGCCCTCATCAAGTTCAACCCATCTCTCATACCTCTCTGGCTTAAACTCCGTAGGGTCCTTCCACACCTCTGGGTCCCTCTGGATGGCCCACGCATTGACCACTAACATTGCATGACGTGGCACATCAAATCCCCCTATCACACAACACAATCCTCAGAGGCTTCATGAGGCACTAGAAATGGAACAGGCGGGTACAAGCGAAGTGCCTCATTGATCACATTTTGTAAGTAACTCAGCTTTGGCAAGTCTTGCTCTTAAAACGCACGCTTTCTCCATTGCCTCTGGATGGTTTAGGAACAGAGCCATTGCCCCTTCTAGATTTGTTGATGTTGTGCAGTCCCAGCAACTAGCAACACCTACAATTACTTGGCAATTTGTACACATGATATCAAATTAATTCATACCAAAACAAAAACCTAATCAAACACATGTAAAAGATTTGTGCAATTACCAAAATGATTCCTTTGATTATAATATCTGTGTACAACTCAGGCACTTTTGCTTGCATCGACAATAAGTTGTCAATCATCAACTTTTTGACATGTTCACCACTTGAAGCAGATAGAATTTCATGGCGTCCGTCAACCAAACCTTGCAAGAACTTGCTGCATTTGATTGAATACCATTCTACTACAAAAAAGCAAAAAGACGACGGTAAATCACCGTCGTGTATTTGGTTTTTCAATGGTCGTGGAATCCACCGTCATCTTTTCCCTCATAAACCACGACGCTAAATAACCGTCGTTGTTAAACAATACAACGTCATCAAAAAATACAAAACGACGTCTTTGTACTGCAAAAAGATCTAAAAAAAGCAATCGATGATGATAATAGACGACCAATTCTCTAAAAAGACCGTCGTTAAAAAGGGAAAATATGACACATATTAAGAGAACAAGGCCGCAAGATAGACATACAACGACGACAATAAAAATACGCCGACGTTAAATATAATTTTCACGACAATAAAAAATATGACGTCTTTAAATACATTAGAAGACGACGTTATTGATACCTACTACGTCGCACATATAAACACAACCGTCGTACAATTAATTTTCCACTTCGATTTTTTGATAAAAGATGACGTGGAAATAGTTGTCAGTGTCATTATTTACGACGTATGTGTTTCTATAGTAGACGTTGAAAAACTAAACAACGTCAGTTACAAATATATGAGAGTCGTATTAAAAAATTTATACGTCCTATTTTCAGAAACAAACAACGACCATAAATATTAGACGTTGTTAAATACAACAACGTCGGAAAACAATAAAAACAGACGTGTTTAGTCTGCTAAAGTTCTACAACGTCTCTTATTTACAAAAAACCGTCGTGAAATAAATTTTCCACTTCGATTTTATCTAAAAAAGATGACGTGGAAATAGTTGTCAGTGTCATTATTTACGACGTATATATTTATATAGTCGACGTTGTATTTATATGTATTCATTACTCACGACGCACTTAATAATATAGACGACGTTGAACGTCTAAACAACGTCGGTTCCAAATAAATGAGAGCCGTATTACAGAACATATAGACGGCGTAGATTATGATGGGAGCCGTATTACAAATAACGTCATTTAATTGTTATTAGACGGCGGTTATAATGAATTTCCGTCGGAATTAATTTCGTTCCTCTTCGTTTATAAAAGAACTTGCGACGTGGAAAATGTATGATGACGTCGTATTTTTTAACGTTCAGATTACATATCTCGTTTTTTAGACGTCGGTATTATGGGATTGGAGTCGTGTTATTTTGAATTACATGGCGGTTCTTTATCCTTCACCGACGTGATATCCTGAATAATTGCTTCACAATAGCGTCGTGGTTCTTCATTGTTACGTTGCTTTAAGACGTCGGTAAATATGCTGAATAACTGATTCACAATAACGTCGTGTTTTATTTGAACGTAGAAAGTGAAGAAATCACATTACAATATATTACAAAATTAATGTCATACACTGCCAATTACATAAGCATCATTCAATCCATATATCTTCACACCCATCTCGAATATTTTGACCGCCTAACTCACCTACCAGTTCATCAAATGTGTCAACATTTGGCATCCCTCTAGTAAATGGCTCACACTCAATTATCACATCACCTAATACTTCATCACCAATAACATCATTATATTCTCTACTAGGCATTGATAACACTACCGACCAACCACGATGCATCGGGTCGTCAACAAAAAATATTTGTTTGACTTGAGAAGCCAAAACAAATTGGTCATTCCTATGTCCAATTTTACTCAAATCTACAAGGGTAAATCCAAGTTCGTCGACTACAAGACCAGAACTATCTATCCAATCACACCTAAAGACTGGGATTGTAAACTTTTGGTAGTCAAGGTCCCAAATTTCTTGAATGACACCATAGAAACCCATATTTGAGAGAATTGGGTTTTTATCCTTGGCACTAGCAACTTGCATGGTATGTGCAAGTAAATAAACTCCACTATTTTGAGTTGTCCGCACATCATCTTGTGCCTTGATATTGAATTTAATACCTTTAATAAGATAGCTCCTATATAATGGCACTGACATGTTTGGACCAGCTGCTAGCCACCTTAAATTTTCTGATACGCCATGATTGTCTTCCTCAACTTCACTTTGAACCTGCAAATTAATCATATCTTAATTCATCCTAACATATAAATAAGAAGAAAATTAAAAGAGAAATACGTTATTCAACAACATATACCTTGAAGCGTAGCCATTGAATGAAAGTGCTATTGTGCTTATCCTGCAGCCACTTTGTTCTCTTTCTAAATTTTGGATAAGCAGTCTTGATGTGGATCATATGTTGCCTACATGACACGAAAAATTCAAGCATTACGGTCCCAAATATATAAGATAAACATAAGAAATAATTTTAAATGGAAACTTAAAGAATAAAACTCATACGTACTCGATATAAGGTAGGACTTCCTCCGTATTCTCCAAGACATATAAGATGTGCTTGATTCAAACAGGTCCTGATCAACTACGCTCACTGTGCAACCCTGATAATGGCTTTGAAACTCCCATCTTTTGGCTTGAAGGCACTCCAACTGTACTAACATCAATAAATGCTGAGTACCAAACTCTACGCTTCTTCAGCTATATACCGCTCAGCAATGCAACTTTCGGACGAGTACGATTCTGAACATACCCTTTCAGCACTTTCATATATCTTTCAAACGGATACATCCACCTAAAATATACTGGCCCACATAGACGAACTTCTCTGACAAGATGTACTACTAGATGAACCATGATATCAAAGAATGAAGGGGGAAAGTACTTCTCAAGCAAACACAGAGTAACTACTACATCTTCTTCCAACTTATCTAGCTTGGAAACATCAACAGTCTTTGCACATATAGCATTGAAGAAGAAGCACAAACGAGTTATTGCATACCTTGCAGGCTTCTCCAAAACAGAACGAATTGCCACAGGGAGCAATTGTTGCATTAAGGTATGACAATCATGTGATTTAAGGCCAAGAAGTCTTGAATCTTGTACAGATACAAGATTTTTAATATTTGAAGAATAACCTTCAGGGACCTTCATACCATAGAAAGAATTGCAAACCTCTCTCTTCTCTGCTCTTGACAAATTCCAAGGCCCAGGAGGCAAACGAGTACGTCTTTCTCCATACTCGGGTTGCAAATCAGTTTTGACCCCCATGTTCAATAAATCTAATCGAGCAGCAATCCCATCTTTATTTTTTCCAGGGATCTCCAGCAATGTACCAATGATACTATCGCAAACATTCTTCTCAATGTGCATAACATCTAGGGCATGCCTCACAGGAAGGTATTTCCAATACTCGAGATCAAAGAATATTGATTTCTTCTTCCAACAAACTCTGTCACCATTTTCAACCATATGCAGCACTTCTTCTCCAGTTAATGGCTCTGGAGGTATGCCATATTCAGGTTTCCCATTAAAAGCTGCACGTTGCCTCCTATATGGATGATTGATTGGTAACCATTTTCTATGCCCAATGTAACAAATTTTGTGGCCATTTTTCAACCTGTGACTAGGTGTATCATCGCCGCATATTGGACAAGCTTTATATCCTTTAACAACACAACCAGATAAGTTTCCATAGGCGGGGAAATCATTAATTGTCCACATTAATGCAGCTCTGAGTGTAAAGTATTCTCCATTATGTGCATCATACACTCCTCTAATCCCAACCCACAAGGATTTTAAATCATCAATCAAAGGCTCCAAGTAGACGTCTATATCATTTCCGGGTTGTTTAGGACCGGAAATCAATAAGGTTAACATCATGAACTTTCGTTTCATGCACAGCCATGGAGGGAGATTATATGTAACTAAGATAACCGGCCAACAACTATATCTGCTACTTAGAGAACTGTGGGGATTGAATCCATCAGATGAAAGAGCCAATCTCAAGTTTCTCGGCTCATTACCAAACTCAGGCCATTTATCATCAAGAAGTTTCCAAGACGGGGAATCCGCCGGATGAGACATCTGACCGTCAATTGATTTTCTAGCAACATGCCACCAAGTCAAACTCTTAGCTGTCTCATGTGATTGAAACATCCTTTTAAACCTCGGAATTGGGGGAAAATACCACACCACCTTCGCTGGCACACCCTCTTTCAAGATTGCATCTTTGCCTTCCTTCCACCTTGAGATACCACAAGTAGGACAATTAGTTGAATCCTCAAACTCCTTCCTATACAAGATGCAATCATTGGGGCATGCGTGCATTTTCTCATAACTCAGCCCCAATGCACACAAAGTCTTTTTAGCCTCATACATGGAGGTTGGTATTGTATTTCCTTCTGGAAGCAAATCGCCTTGAAGTATCAATAATTCTGTAAAACAGACATCACTCATCCCATGTTTTGCCTTCAAATTATACAACTTCACTAATGCCGATAACTTCGTGTACTTTCTACAACCAGGGTACACTGGTTGATCTCCATCCCCAATCACATTGGCAAACTCATACGGATCCGAACCAAAATCACCAAAATCATTATCATCCATATCAATTTCTTCAGACACAAAACTGTACCTACTATGGCCATCATCTTCTTCAACATTTCTGCTAGCATTAGTAGTTGCTTCCCAAGGTTCTCCGTGAAATGTCCAATTCTTATAGCTTTGGTCAATTCCATTAAAGTATAAGTGATCCCTTATAATTCCAACCCCAAACAACTTCAAATTAACACATTTAACACATGGACAACGGATATGTGTTGTAGTTAGAAGATTTTCTACAGCAAAGTTCAAAAATGCTTCCACCCCAAACTCATATGCCTTCGATCTTCTATCCGAGTGCATCCATGACTTATCCATCTCCGACACTATAACCTATTATCTATAATAAAGTGAAAATACAGGCAATGACCATCACTATAGCAGATTATACAATGATCTAATCGCAAGTAATAAACAACAGAGACGACGGGTTTTAATCAAAAACAGACGTATTTGGCATATATAGACGACGGATTTTCAACAGACGTCGTCTATTATACGTAATACAAACGACGGTTTATGAAAAAACCGTCGTGTATAAGTAATACAACGACGGTAGTTTAAAAACACCGTCGTGTAATCGTCGTCGTACGCCTTAAAATTCGTCGTGTCTCAGTTTATTTTCAAGAACACAAAACCCATTAAGAACACAACATATATATGAAACCAAGCAAGAAACCAACATATACATGAAACCAAGCATGAAAACAATAAATCCATTCCCAATTCAACATAACATAGGGTGATTAAAAGATACGACAAAATTAAATCCATTCCCAATTCAACATAACAGATAATGTAATCCATGAACCCATTAAACAGAAAATCCATGAACCCATACCTATAAGCATTGGTGCACTTTGCACCTTCTCCAGAGCGGAAAATGACAAGATCAAATAAAGGTGTCCTTTTGCTGGAAATCATTTGGAAGTTGGTGATGTGTCTTTTTGTGTTGATTTCCAGCAAAAGTACACCTTTATTTGATCTTGTCATGAACCCATTAAACAGAAAATCCATGAACCCATACCTATAAGCACATTATTAACAGATCGCAAAGCATATACCTAAAACCCTTTAACAAAACAACCTAATATCATTCAATGAATTTACAAGGGGAAGATAGGGTTTGTACTTACAGGTTGGACGAGCTCACAGATTCGACGAGCCTGGAGAGTGCAACTTTTAATTAGAGCAGAAGTGAGAGAGCGAAATGTTATGTCGCGTGAAATCTGAAATTTTAGGTTTCAGGAATCGAAGTATAAGACTAAGAGCCAAATCTAAAAAAATTTAGGTAGCGCGAAAATTTTTAGAGCGCGCGCGTTATAAAACGTCGAAAGAAAAACCAAGGCGAAAGTTCTACAAGTACCGACGTAAATTTAATATTCCACGACGGAAACTTCATTTTTCGGATTAAGAACGTAAGGCCGTTCATTTTTCGGATTAATTTTAAATTTATTTTGAATTTTTTATATAACGACGACTGAAAAACCACGTCGGTGTTAAGAAATTAAAGACGTTGTAAATTATATAAACCGACTTACATATTAAAATAACGTCGTTTAAAGCGTAAACCATGTCGTATGTTTTACTGTACGACGTAAAATATGTATTCCACGACCCAACCACCGTCGTTAAAAATTAATACACTAAACCCATAAAATTAAATTATACAATTTAAAAAATTAAGTTTATAAAAGGTTTTATGGTTTTAAAGCCTAACATATAACATAGACTACCCAAAAATTATACTTTAAAAATAAACCCCAATAAATAACAACACTAATCTCTAAACCCTAGACTCTAAACCCTAAACCATTAAACTAGAAGTGATTTTATGACTCATCAAAACAATTTTGTTTTGGATGGTCATTTTAAATTTTTGTTATTCAAAATGAATTTTTTCAAGGTTTATGTGGAAGAAAATATATCAATGACTTCATAGGAGTTGACTTTTCAATTTTCTGATTTATTTTATATTTATTTTGAATATTTTGATATAAAAATAATAAAATATTCTTACCATACAACAAACCACGTCGGTGTTAAATAAATTGTAGACGTTGTAAATTGTAATAGACTACTAAGTCGTTAAAATGACGTCGTTAAAATGAGAAACCACGTCGGTGTTAAGAAATTAAAAACGTTGTAAATTATATAAACCGACTTACATATTAAAATGACGTCGTTTAAAGCGTAAACCATGTCGTATGTTTTACTGTACGACGTAAAATATGTATTCCACGACCCAACCACCGTCGTTAAAAATTAATACCCTAAACCCATAAAATTAAATTATACAATTTAAAAAATTAAGTTTATAAAAGGTTTTATGGTTTTAAAGCCTAACATATACCCTAGACTACCCAAAAATTATACTTTAAAAATAAACCCCAATAAATAACAACCCTAATCTCTAAACCCTAGACTCTAAACCCTAAACCATAAAACTAGAAGTGATTTTATGACTCATCAAAACAATTTTGTTTTGGATGGTCATTTTAAATTTTTGTTATTCAAAATGAATTTTTTCAAGGTTTATGTGGAAGAAAATATATCAATGACTTCATAGGAGTTGACTTTTCAATTTTCTGATTTATTTTAAATTTATTTTGAATATTTTGATATAAAAATAATAAAATATTCTTACCACAACAACAAACCACGTCGGTGTTAATAAATTGTAGACGTTGTAAATTGTAATAGACTACTAAGTCGTTAAAATGACGTCGTTAAAATGAGAAACCATGGCGGCTATTTAACTATACGACGTAAAATATATATATCAACGACTTAACCGCTGTCGTTACATAAACGTCGTCGATGATACCCTGAACCCTTAAGAAATTGAAGATGTTGTAAACCATAAACGACTCAATTGTTCAAAGAACGTCGTCTAACTATATTTTTACGTCGTAATTGTTTAAAACACGAAACAACAAAATACGACGGTTTGTGACTTTATTAGGTCGTTGGAAAAGTATTACACGTCGGTTAAGCAATTTGTATGTTTGTTTTTTTTTTAATTTAAGAAAACCTCAACAAATTTTTACATTACATATTATAGAGAAAATTTGTACATTATACATAAATATCAAGTGTTCAATAATTGCCCTGTTTAATAATTTGGAAAACAAACTCTGCCCATTCATTCCGGACTTCATCAATGGCTTCTTGGGGGTATGAAGCTTCCTGGTTTCCCTTGGCATACTGCATAAACAATGACTATTAGGGTTTATAAATAAAAAGAAATTCAATCACAGACGACGATATTTTTCATAACCGACGTAGTATATCCATTCAACGACGTTAATTTTACATGACCGTCGTTGATAATACAAAAAACGACGTGAAATGTATGAAGGTAATTTCTTCTTACCTTATTCTCAAACCCCAAGGAAGGATCCATGATGATGTCCCTCATGAAGCGCATCACATAATACCCGCATTCGACATTGCTGGGTTGCTTTGGTGTGCCTGAGAGAGTTTTCCAAATTACATTTTTACGTCCTGCTCGGGCTATGTGGGTATTATATATTTTTAAAGCACTGTTCACGATGTTTTTGGCCTCTTCATCGACCACACGATTTCCTGGCAGAGGATCCAGAAAATAGACGGTTTCTCTCTTTGCTCTTACAATCAGCAAAATCCAATGACGGCTGCACAAAATTAATATAAAAACGACGGTTATTTACAAAAACGACGTATTATAGTATTTCACACGACGAAGTAAAGTAGCTAACGACGACATTATATATTTATCACGACGATAAATAAATACCGACGTGGTTAGTAGTTTCAAACGACTAAATAAAATAAAACACCGACGTGGTTAGTTTATAAGCTGTCATTTATTGAAAATCTTAAAAACAAAATCCTAAGGAGACTAACCCTGGATTGTAAGGCATCATGAAAATCTGTTCACCGTCTGTCTTCGTGAAGTCGAGCTGCTACCAGTCGTGATCTTGCAGTTATTGTGCA